>NC_056743.1:75271110-75363610 GCF_019279795.1 Protopterus annectens
AAGGAGGTGAAGCTGTCAGCATGCCTGTCACTGGGGAATGTGCCACCCTACCTTTACTAACATTTATGTATATATATATATATATATATATATATATATATAAGAACACTTTAAATAGGGTACATTCGTAATATCAAATGCCTATAATGCTGGCAGAAGTGATTGAAGAATCATATGATCAATTCTGATGGCATTACTGCATGGGAAGTCATAGAGCAGCAGGGAGAGGGGATTTGCCAAGTTCAGTATTTTGGTAATTTGATAGTTTGAAATACATACATACACATGCGCACAAACACACACATTCATATACATATACTAACTCTTAGATTGGTGTACTTTGGTATAGCAGACCTAATGCAACATGCCATAGCGAGGAACATATTTCAGTTAGTCTGTCCATTCAGAGGATCTCAGTTACTGTCCGTGTAATTGCAATGGGGGACCCCTTGAACCAGAAGAAGCCCGCTATGAAGTCGCAACTGGGTAGTATGAGCTACACTTATGGATATAGATGTGTATGTGCATTGTGAATTTGAATTTTATATGTAATGTATACATACACACACACACACACAGGAGGTAGGCAATTCCTTCTTAGTACAGTATTGGCTTTTTTGTAAGTAGGGCCCATGAGAATTCCATGCACTTTTCTGTTTGAGGCAGGCTTGCAGCAAACCTGCAGATCTATACGATTCAACTCAGCTATGTAGGTGGACCTAGATTAAGCCAAGTCTAGGACAGGATCAAGATACATTAAACTTATTCTGCAGGTACAACAAACCATACAGGGTATGCTGTCACACTCTGGCATTCTAGTCATGAAACTAATATGAAACAAAACATGTTTTGTAAATCTGTGAGGCATACAGCATTCTATTGAATCTATGGTGTGTACTGCAGTTTGGCCCAGGTAAAGGGGTATATTAAACCATCAGATGTCTTGTGTGAGAGGAGAGACAGAGACAGAATAATCCAGCTTGGACAGGATAAAAACATGTATTGTAACCATACATTTATTGATTTCTTTTGTTGGTTACCAAATAAAATGAAATTAGTATAACTGCCTCTCCATAAGGATGATCTGTAAGGTTAACTGTTAATGGACAAGCTGTTCTATTGTAATGAAAAACTCACAGTTTCAGAAGTGTACCAGATAAATTTTAATATTGTATCCAGTTCATTTGTACATCCCTCAGAACCCATACCTCTTTAAGCAATAAATAAATGAAAATCTTTTTTGAAGAGTACAACATCCATCGGGTAAACCTAAATTATGCACCATAGAAATGAGTATAACAAGTGGAAAATGCCTTCGCATCATAAAATGTGGCAGTTAACGTTATAATGCAGTCTGGAATCTGGTTTGTAATTAGGACAAAAGCTACTCACACCAAGAATAGACTTCTGTGCTCTGCTTAAATATTGGCATATGTTTATTAAACATTACTGTATGTTTTGCTCCACCTTTCTAGCTGCTTAGCTTTGCAGATTTCAGACTGATATTTTTCATGTATTTAAATACATCTTAATCTTTTTTCGTTAATGGATGACTGAGTGAGACATTATTAGCTTTTGTCATGTTCAGTGCTTCTATTTCATATGTCATGTTCCTTTGGCACTTCGAACAATGGAATGACAATATTTTCATGTGTTTTCTAACTTTTCAGAATACCTGCAAAATATGTGCTATAAATCTTCAAAAGACTAAACACAAAGTAAAATGTGTAACAATATTATGTAAATTATCATTTAAGAAATCTAGTACTGGCTCTTTTTAAATGACTGCATGTGTACTGAGAAAGTATTTACCAGGAGACTGCAGAAGTCCTAGCTTGGTCTCCTGAATCTGGTCAGCTCACATAATGCCCAATATCTTGTACATTTATGAGTGTTATTCTGCAGACTGTCTTCTTCGGCGGCCACGGTGGTGCAGTGGTTAGCGTTGTCGCCTCACAGCAAGAGGTTCTCCGGTTTATTCCTCAGCTGGGGGGCTTTCTGTGCGGAGTCTTCATGTCCTCCCTGTGGTTGCGTGGGTTTCCTCCGGGTGCTCCGGTTTCCTCCCACATCCCAAAGACATGCTGTAGGTGGATTGGACACTCTAAATTGGCCATAGGTATGAGTGTGTGCATGTGTGTGCCTTCTGTGGCTATCAACTCAACACCGTATAACTCTACTGCCAATCATGAGCAGACAGGTGATCCACTGTGGCGACCCCTAACTGGGAAAAGCCGAAAGAAGAAGAAGATTATGCAGACCCTCTTCTTGTGGCTGGTTTCCACTGGGTATATTCTGCATATGGACAGAACTTTAAATGCATGTGCTCCTGACATGTATATTGTAGTTAGCAATAGTGCAGTAACTTCAGATTTATTAAATATATACATTTATTACTGCAAGAAGGATTTTGTTCAGAGCATAGTGCATCTTTTGTATGAAGTACTGGGAGAAGTGTATTCAAATCAAAAAGGCCTTTTTATATTATATTATAGCATATTGAATTACTAAACTGAGAATGCCTGATGGAAGGGTTAAAGGACTACCTGTTCATCCTGGCTTCAAATTCAAAGTCATTGCATTAAAAATTTGTTTGAGTTTTGTTTATATGATAGCAAGGTGTGTGGCTGAACAAAGTCGTATCGTGTCTGACCTCTGTAGTTTGCATTTCCCTGGTATATCTAACAGAGCTGTCAGTAAACTGTGTAACCCTCAGTGATAGCATTGCCCATAAGTGTAGATGATTTGTATGTGCGACAGTGATCTAGCAGGCCGATGTTACTTTCATGATGCCATTACAGGACAGTTTCCTTTAACTCCACCTACGTGCCATATTGTTCTTTTACCATGTCAAGGTAATACACAAATGACATTGGACTCCATTTGGGATTGTATCAAAGTAAAAACTGGAAGAGATTCACTGCCATGGGTAGAAGCTTAGAATCTGACCCAGTTTTGCCAGCCAATCAAAAAGATCTAAAAAATATTAGCACAGAAGTATTTAATATTTAGTCTGCTACCACATAAGAAATGGAATGTGAACAGGACGCTTTTGTGACATAGGTTTGTGTTTTTAGGGTACATAAAACTCATGTAATTTAATCTTCTGGAGGCATGCATAGTGAAATGTGACAGAAATTGTCACCGTTACGAAACAAATGAATGTAAACCCTTGTGTGACTGATATTTTTATGAGCTTACTATAGCTTATACAAGTCATTCTTTGAGGAGTACTTGGGGATGGCAATATGCTTTAAAAGAAGGAGAGTTGAATGCAAACATTAACTCACTCTTAACCCAGGATATTTGTGCAAAAATAGTTTGCTTTACCATATAGATTATATTTTAGTATTCCTTTAAAACTGTTATTTATTTGTTGTCAACAATTCTTGCTTCATTTTAAAAAAATGATTGCATTCATTGATTGCAATGTAATGTTTTAAAATGGTTTCTTATTGGTTATTTTCTGTCATACTAGCTTTAGTGCTGTGCAGTGTTTCAAAATTAATTTCTTGATTCTGAACTTAGAAATTCTATGGTAAAACAGTAATCAGGTGTGGTTCTGCAGATTCTTATACTTATCAATAGGAGCATTTTGCAAACAGATGGCCTTTCTGTAAATATCAGCTGTCTTGAATTATTTGTTTTTAATGTTGAGCTGTGTTAAAGCCAGCCGAAGTTTGTGAAAGAAATGAATAGCCTTGATTTGGAAAATGCATTTAATTACATACTTGGCAGCTGTACTGTAACATATGTTCATCTTTATTTTTTATGAAATGCCTGTTTATGAATTAATTATAGCCCTGTCAGCGGACAATATACAACAGAACAGCAGCTATATAAGTGCTGATGGCTGGCTTTATGGCTCTGACATTTGAAGCAAACTTAATCAAGTTAGCAGGGAGCAATTTGTTAAGGAGAAGGTGAGAGGGAAGAGATTATCGGAAAAGGTGAGTCAAGTGAAATTCATTGAACATGCTTAGAAGTATGCTGCTCATGTGGATATGAGATCAAAATTACTGCAGTGAAAACTGAAAAATGAGAAAAGGAGACAGTTGATATGTGAAAAAAACAATCACATACAGTTTTATTAGTAATACCTTTTCAAAGGCTATTTCATTTTTGAAATGTGTGTGGTCTTTCTAAAATATTAAAGCCAACATGACATACAAACGTATTATATGAATCATAGTATCACAGAGAATGTAAGGTGGTATCAGGACAAGGATCATTTAAACCAAGTTCTACCCTGAAGGGGCACATTCTGCCTGCAACAAGGCAAAGCATGCTTGGCAAAGGGAGTATTTATGGATACCTAGCCAGTTCTCTCTCAGTGGAGCTCCGGACGTTTGCACTGTAACTTCTGATGGGTAGAATGTAAGCTTTTTGGTTAAAATCAGATTGTCCTGATATTTTAAGCAAATATGCATCTGGAACTAGAGGTGTGAGGAAAGAAGTGCAAATGGCAAACACTTCAGCACAAACTGTATTTTTTTATACTGAGAAACTTTATTTATGCTCTGTATCTATTTTTTGCATGTCTCAGTAAGCACAGTAACTATTAAGCTTGCAATATTTGTAAACAACCTACAATATCTCATCAACCACTTAAGTTGCTCACACAATGTCAGCAAAATTTGAGAGCTTTCATAGGATGCTGAGTAGATGTCCTTCTCATAGGTTCATAGGTAGGTACTAGGCTATTAGCCCTAGGGCCTATATAAGCCTAGCCAAAAAAGTACCCTGGCATTTGCCACCCAAGAAAATTATTTTCCTGTGTCCCTGTTGAGCAGAGCCACAGAAGTGATCCCTGGGGTGAATTTCCTATTTCCCATCCAATCATCAAGATTTTTCTTGAAGAGTGCTAATGAGGAGCTCTGTTTGACATAGATAGGTAGTCTGTTCCAGAGTATGGGAAGTCTCTGGGACAGGAATCTATCCCTCTGGCATGTTCTGTTTACTGCAGTGACAAGGTTTAGGTCCCTACAGCATGTAGCTTGGAGAGTTTGGGATTTCTTTAAGTGGTGCATGTCCAACAGCTCTGGGTTTGACATAGCTTTGTATGTTAGGCTGAGATTTGTATCACTGTTGCAGTATTCTTCACCTAAGGGGATCTCCTATCAAGGATATCCCAACATCCAGCCAGTATACCAAATCCTTCAGCTCTTATAGGTGCTAGATATAGCACACATGCTCCCCATGCAAAATGTAGGGCATAAAGATGAAGCACAGATGCCATCAGTCTGAATGCCATTATTATTTGTCGGTCTGAATGTCCTCCTCCTGCTGTGCTGGTTACCAAGCCATAATCGTAGAAGTGCCCCATTGGGGTTTCTTTTCTTCCTTTTTATTCTCGTTTGGTATTGTGTTCATGTCATCCAAAAAGGGAAAATGTCAGTGTGGGAGGCAGATTCCCCATAAAGACCATCACAACTAGTGTCTTTTTTGCTTGGGTGCTTTCCGTAGTTGTCTGAAGTGTTCTCTTTCAGATATTTCTGCCTAAGACCCTATGTAGTCTTATCCATTTATCTTGAAAACCAACAATCTAAGTTGTTGGCTCAGGGTGCAATGGCAGCATCCTCCCGTCCTGAGGGCCAGCTGTCTGCCAAGAAGAAGGCCAAAGGAGTCAAGCCTGATCTGCTGTCTGTCCAGCTTACATAGATGATCCTCTAGAGGCTATTGAAAGCCCTGAAGACCGTTTGGTTCTTGCTTCATATTCCTCTGCAGTAACCCCGTTGGTGGCCGGCATGGATCTGAATTCTCACAAATCCTTGGAGGCTTTTCAAATGTCTGTACCTGACACTGAGGGGGAATTTCAGCTGATAATATCCAAGGACTTAGGGGGTATTCTTCAGACCTTAGTGAGTAAGGAAATTCTGAACAGTATTCTAGTCTCATGTCAGGGTTCTGACCCTCTGAGGGTTTTTCGAGCAGATGTCCCACAGAAAAAAAGAAACAGAAGACAAAGCACATTTCCCCTGTTGTTAAAGACCCACAGCATGAATGGTAGGCTTTCAATCAGAGTTTATTTAATGCTTTGATGTCCCTAAAGCTTCCTCAAGGAGTTGCTCTTCCTGTCACCCCCCCCCCCCCAGTCTTCCATTCCTGTTAAGGGCCTAGGGAATTGGATTCCTCAGATGATGATTTGGCCTCTGGAGAAGAATTCTTGGCCTATTCTTTCCAAAGTCCTTTCTCCTTGGAGTACAGTTCAGAGGAAGAGGATTCCTTAAGTCCAGACTTCACTTTGGAAGAGGTGTCCTTTGGAGATACTATTGGCCCACATGATGGACTATTGACTATTTTATGTGGGATCGGTCCCAGGTCTTTGATATTCAGAAAAGATGCTATAAGCTCTAACAGATGAAGTCTCTCAAACCATCTACTGTTCCTCTTGTCTTGGCTGCCCTTTTGGATATATTTCTGCAGCTTCTATAGCCATAAACTCTCAGCTTCCTGCACCTAAGAAACCTGATAGGTTCTACAAGGTGCTTGAGGATTGCAAACTTTATAAATGTCATCCTGTGACCATTCAGTGGTGTCCGTTTCTTCTGAAAGCCCTCCAAGTTGTTAGAACCATGTAAAGGTTAGCTAAGAAGGTTTACATTGCTGCCACCTTGTCCTTTAGGGCCATTAGCTACCAGACCCGTATGACTAGGTATGTTTTGGCCATCCACTCCCAGGTTTTTAAGGTGGTTTCTGACCTCCTTGACTGAAGGAAAGGCTTCTGGCCTTTCTCTGTTAGACATTATTTCTCTTGTTGCCTGACACTCAATTAAATGTAGGTAGAATGCAGCTAATGGCCTAGTCATGAGATAGTATTCTTGGCAGTGTCTTCAGGCTTTATCTGATGACATCAAGGCCAAACTTTTGGATTCTTCTTTGGATAACAGAAGTCTTTCTGGGACTGCTGCTGCTGACTTATTCAAGTCCCTCCAGGATAAGGGTAAGGCCTTGCAGGAGCTGAAACATAAGACATAAACTGTGATATTTAAGACATATACAGAACGTAAGAAGGTACTAAGAACAGTAGGTCGTTAGTAACTTTTGTACACTAGAAAGTATACAGACAAGACATTTTACCATAGCTTAGAGTTGCTTTGAATTATGGAGATGCCTGGTCGGTGTGAGAAATTTAGGTGATGTGGCCAGGACTGCAGTAATTACATTAGCTTTTTCAGAGAACGTAAGCTTTGAGCCAGGATTTGAAAATAGAATGGTTAGGTCATTCACTTGGCTGGGAAGAGATAGCTTGAAAGTGTAGCCTTCTTCTAGATATATGAATAGAAGGGTCATTTTGAGATTGGGGTCTGTGGGAGTGTCTGTTAGTGGGGGGTTGTAATGAGGTGAAAATGATTGGAAAGAAATGATCCAAGTAGAAGGATTGCTTATTTTTTGACCGGGAAACAATGCTGTTTATAAAGGTAACAGAGTGGTGTTCATACCTGGGTGTGCTTTTTTGGTGAACTGACAGAAATTGCTAGACTGAGATTGATTTTTGCTCTCTAAGTTTTGTGTATGGGTTTGTAAATTGAGGATATTATGAGGCCAAGAATCCAGGCATGTGAAGATTGTTGCTGCTGTTTCTATTATATGACTGGGTATGTCATTCATGATTTTGGATGGGGAGTTTTCTTTTATTTTTCCAAAAGGTATTGTTAGATTCTGTTTTTCTGTTATTGGTTTAGATCCTTTGCATGGTTGTACAGTCACTCAAATTTTGAAAGAGAGAGTTGTGAATGGTAGTCGACATTGTGGCACCAAATGCCAGACATAGGTTGTCATATAGGAGTCTATAACAGATAGGGTACAGAGGGTAGACATGTTGAAGTCTTTCTTGGTAATTTTGGGTCTTTTGACTGCTGATTTTTTTTTTTCATTAAGAACTTCTGAAGTCTTTCTAGTTCTGTGATGCGTTTTGATAGATAAGTGTTGAAGACATATTTTACTTGATAACTATTCTAATGAAGGCTGAATATAGATGAATGATAACTCCTTTAGACCTATACAAGATTCACTTGGATATTATTAGGATCAAACAGAAGGATTTCTTCACCTGTGTTGCAAAATGCTGGTAAAGGTCTAAGGAATTCTCTGTGACTGTAATGATTTCCAAGGTACCAAGTGACTTGCAAGGTCTAGTCCTCTCTGTAACATTGCTATATTGAAAGTTGAGTAAACTACAATATCCACTAATTGACAGCAATTTTAATTAGCCAAAGGTCTGGATTTGTTGTTTTGAAGATCAGAGAAGTACTATTGTACAGGATGGGTCCCAGCGTAAAGCCTTGAGATACACATTTAGGTATGTTTTGCTCTTTTTTTTAATTTTACATTTCTTTGCTGGGAAAGTCTGAATGGACATGGACCCTTTTCCAGTGGAGGCCCGGGAAGAAAAGCTCCAGCAATATGAAAATACACACTTTGTAAAAGTTAACAATAATGCAAGGAAATTCTAGTAATATTTACGATCAACAATAGTATTCCAGTAATATTCACAATCAACAACAGTATAATGTTAACAATAGATTCGTAGAGGGCACAATAGCATAACATGTCTTATATGAATAGATATATTTGAATAGTGAGAAAAAGCAAATCACTTCTATAAGTGTGAACATTGCAGTAATGAATAGTACCCATGAGCAAGATGTAGTTAAATATACTGAGGTTAGAGTTATCCAGGAGAGCTGCAAGAACAGAGCCAAGTGTTTGCTAAGTGAGTAGTTGAGCTTTTTAAATTGTACTGTAGAGCTGTTAGAGGTGATTGGGCTTGGTAGTTTATCCCATATTTTAGGAATGACATTTGAGAAGAGAGATTCCCCAGCTGAGTTGTTAGCTTTGGTGGTTTCTAAAAGGAGATTGTTACTGGAACGAACGGTGGTATACAATTGTATGAGGATTTTGTAGAGCAGGGATTTTATCTGGTTGATGAAGGATTTTGTTGGCAAAGGTTGTTTATAGTGTAGCAATTGACTTTCTAACCATTGCAGTTGTTTGAGCTATGCAGTGATGTGACCTGTGTGAGGCATCAGTGGCAAACTTAGAAATTTTATTGTAACAGGATTCCAGCTCGGTAAGATAATTTTACCGAGGTTGGTTAGTATTGAGGAGGCATAGAGGAGAGTTGACAGGAGCTGTGTATGGGAGATGGGGGCTTTTGTGGTTTTAGTTAAATATTTGTTTCTGTAAAGCAGACCTTATTTCTTGTGAAATTTTAATAGTTTGAGCAATATGAATGTGGAATTTTAGATTGTCAGTTTTGATGCCTAGCAGTTTAGTATGTATTACTGGGATGCAGAAGAGAATGAGCTGTTTTACTGGGGGTTTAGAATGAGTTGGGAATTGGTGAGAAATTTTTTTGCAGATAGAAAGGAATCTTGGGTAATGATATGGATGCCTTGTAGTGAGGGAGCTGTGCATATTAGAATAGAGTTGGTTGTGTATTGTTTTCCAGAGGCATGAATAGTGGAGGTGTAGAGTTGATTGGTGAATAAAGAGAAAAGTAGCGGTCCAGGGATGGAGCCCTGTGGGACCCCTAAGGCAACCTGGAGAAGAGTGGAGAGGTGGTGTTGCCACTGTTGAGCCTGTTGTCGTCATCCTGAAAGGTAGTTTTGGAACCAGGTGATACAGGAGCTACTAAGATTTAGGGAGGAAAGCACTTTGAGCTTATTGTGATTTACCATATCAAAAAATTTGGACAAGTCTAAAAATATGGCAGATACGAATTGTCTTTGATTTCTATAGTCATTCACTATGTTAGTGCTTTCTAGAATTCATCTTGCTACTTTTAGCTACATGTGCTCTGTTAAACAGCTGGATCAACAATAACAATTAACAAATTTGAATAAAACTTCGATATATTTTAGAAGACTAAAATTGATGCTGAAAACAGCCCTGATGTCTAGGAGCAAATTCTAAGCTATACACCAATTTGCTCTTCCTGTTCTAACTTACAGTTATGGGGTGATTGACTGGCCCCAAAATATATCGGATTAGTTGGACAGAAAAACAAGAAAAATACTTCATGCTTATCAACGTCGTCATCTTCTTTCTGCTTTTCCCAGTTAGACGTCGCCACAGCGGACCATCTGTCCACTCATGATTGGCAGTGGAGTTTTACGGTGTTGAGTTGTCAGCCCGGTGCCCAACCTTCCACAGAAGGCACACACACATGCACACACTCACCTAGGGCCAATTTAGAGTGTCCAATCCACCTACTGCATGTCTTTAGGATGTGGGAGGAAACCGGAGCACTCGGAGGAAACCCACGCGACCACAGGGAGGACATGCAGACTCCGCACAGAAGGCACCCCATCTGAGAATCGAACAGGAGATCCTCTTGCTGTGAGGTGACAACGCTAACCGCTGCACCACCATGGCCACCCACTTCATGCTTATCAACTGATTTATCTAAATCATCGTATACCATGATTATAAATGCCCCATTCTGAAGAAGGTATGGGTCTCCTCATAACTGATTACTTGTATAGATCTGCAGTCATAGGACTGCGTACATATCTGCTGACCTTAGAAGATCCAAACATGGTGAAAGTTTTAAAACATGAAGAGAACAAGTTTAAGATGACCACCCTGCGTTTTTAGCAGGAGCATATTGGTGTCAAATTGGAATGGAAATTAAACAAGAAGTAAACAAAAATCAAGCAGCAACTGAATGTGCCAAAAAACAAATGAAAGAATATAAGGGTGAGAAGGAAAGAAATGTGGAAGGTGCAGAACTGGAAATAATATAAAGGAACTTGGAGACTAATCATAAAGTTTTTGGTATGTTTGTATTTTTAAAGTTCTTACATTCTGTGATGTTTGATGTGACTGTTATTTTTCGATGACCTGATAAAGATCACTGAATTATGATCAGAACTGACCAGGGATAGAGATACTGTAAGAGTGGTGCAGAGGGGGTAATCATGTTTGTTAGAACAAGATCTAGAGTGCGAGGACCATCAGTAGGTAGGTTGACTCTTGTCAATCAGGATCTAACACAGTAATGGTTAAGGAGAGGTGAATTTAAGCCAAAAGACAAAAGGTTAATATTGGTAACCCAGGATAGTGGAAATGGGAATGCAGATTTTATCGAAGAGAATTGGAAGTAGTCACACATCTTATTGCTAAGTGTGATACACAAATGGCAGGAAGCCTTTATACTGAAAGGCATAATGTGGCAAAACTGTTGCATTGGGGATTGTGCAAACATTATAATTTAGTAGCTGAGAAGCACTGAAAAAATAAGCCACGCAGCATTATGGGAAATGAGGTTTATATCACATGGGATCACCCATTACCAACAGTTAAAAAAAAAAATAGACGTAAGAAAACCTAGATATAGTAATACATAAAAAGAACAAGAAGTAGCATTGATCATTGAAATTGCTACACCCGGTGATTCTAGTGTCTTATGAACAGAGGGACACAAAGTCATAAACTACTAGGATTTGCAGGCAAAAATGAGGGTAATGTGGAAGAGGGATACCCAGACATTTCCAGTAGTAATAGGAGCAATGGGTTTCATATAAAAAAGAAAAAAGAATTGCAGTTATATTTAGATATGTTACCAATATATGTAACTCTCTATGAATTGCAGGAGGAGTCAGTTGCGGGCATAATGCAGGTGCTACCAAGAGCACTTCGGCTAACATCGAAGATTGAAATACTAATCTCTTGAACTTTAATCATACTTTGACTTAGAAATGTGATCCACTTCCGTCATGGTATTAGAAGCCCAAAAGTCTTGAAGATATTAAAACCCTGAATTGATAGCCAGTGCCATAAGGTTTTAATGTCTGTATTTAAAGTTTTTTATAAAGCATTCCATAGCCTTGTATGATCTGGTTTCAAGGTAGGTCCTGTCTGATGTAGTAGCATCACAATGGCCATTTTCCATGCTTCATGAATGTAGCCTATAGAAGAGCATACATTAAAGAAACTCAAGAGGGGCTTGAGTGTTAGTTTTATAATGCAGCTGAAAAAAGATACGTAATTAAATTTAGTTTCAGCTTCTGTTATGAGTTTTTTTTTTTTATTTTGATTTTCTTAAGCTGTTTTTATCTTTTCACCGAGTCTTTAAATAGATTACAATTTAACACACACACGCACACATATATAAATATATATATATATATATATATATATATATATATATGTATATATATATATATATATATATATATATATATGTATATATGGGTTCCCTATATAATTTCGAAATACTGATATCTCGAATGTCAGTATTTCGAAATTATAATAGCAAAGCCTTGAAATTACGAAACACTAGAAGCGCGAAATTGAAAATCCCAAAGAATGGAGATTTTGAATTACTGTTTCTGGTGTTGTGGTGTGTGAATGGTAAGGTGTTGGTTTGGGTATGTATGTATGTGTATTGGTTAGGGGCTTTAGCGTATGTCAGTGTGTGTTGTGACAGTGATGTGTGCGTGCGAGGAAGTGTAAAATGCGTGGGTGTGGGCTACCTTTGTGTGATCTCTGAGTTAGTATATATAAGTAGGGGGTGTGGGGGGTGCAGGGTGGCTTGCCTCCCTGCTTATCTATAGTGAAGGATTTTATATTTGAGTTGGGGGGAAAGTTGTGTGTATATGTTTGTGTGTAGTGTATTGTCGGGATTTTGAATTTCGCGGTTGTGGGGTGTTTGGGAATTGCATATTTCGGCTATGTAATTTCGAAATACTGAAATTCGGGATTTCAGTATTTCGGGAGTACATAGTGAATCCATATATATATATATATATATATATATATATATATATATATCTATATATATATGTATCTATATATATATATATCTATATATATATCTATATCTATATCTATATATATATATATATATATATATATATATATATATATATATATATATATATATATATATATATATACACACATACATACATACATACATACATATATATATATATACACACACACACACACATAACATTTTTATTTTTTTAATTTTTAGAGTTTAACATGGGTAGATCACAAAGGTGGATTAGTTTTAAGTTCTCATCTATACAAGGTCCTACTGGTTTATTCTTAGATTATGCTGTTTAGTTAGTGGCATAGCAGCTGATAGGAACTAGAAATACTATAAAAGAACTTGGAGATTAATCATAAAGTTTTTGGTATGTTTGTAATTTTAAAGTTCGTTCATTCTGAGGATTTTGATGTGACAAGTTTTGATAGAGATCACTGAATTATGCTCAGCTTTGCCCAGGGATTGCGATACTGCAAGAGAGGTGCAGAGTGTAATCATGTTGGTTAGAACATTTCCAGGGAGTCAGCATTTATTAGGGCAAGGAATCATTAGACACACCCAACATTAGAAGTGTAGACATTCAGATTAGTGGCCAGATAATTGAAATCTCCCATCACAAAGGTGTTTTGTTTTACGGACATAGCACATTTAAAAGTTTTTCTTGGTCATCAGGGACATGGAAAGTGATGTATAGTGCGCTCTGACATGGCAATTTATCTTGTATTGGGAGATGGGGACCTCAATAAGTTCAGTTTGTGGATCATAAGGAGTCATTCTGGAGATAATAAGATCTTTGACAAATAATGACACATCGTGTAGATTTTGGTAAGCATATTGCTGAACCCTGATAACGGAGGGAGTGCTATCTTTATTTTGAAACTGGTCATTGTTATCAAACAGATATAGATGTGCTCAAGTTGCAAGAGTACTTCAAGATCTGATAACTTTTTTAAAGAATTCTAGCGATGAGTTGAGTAATCTTAATATGGTTTGGAACTAGAATTTCTGCAGTCTGTTTAGCTATGTTATGGGCACACGGCAACAGGAAGTTAACCTGATCAATCAGGTAAATCTATCAGAGAGTTTCAGCTTGTTGAAATGGATGGTTAATGAAAATGACTGCAAATTCTTACAAACACAACAACGGACAGTTGGAGGAACATTAGACCAGCAATTAAAAGCCCTGGAAGGTGATGTATTGAAACTTAGAAAACTACAGGTTGAAAACAACTACCTTAGGGAATGCTTGCATTGAGAACAAGTCCCGAAGGGCCTTCGATGCTGGAAATTCCTGAATGGTTTGATCAACGGGGCTGATTTACATTGCGAGCTGGTGGCAATGTTTAACCAGCATGGATGCGAACTGCTGGAGGCTCTGGTAAGGGACAATGACAGAAAATTGACTAAACTGAAAGAATCTGTTAATTGTTTAAATGACCAGATTAAGGAGGACTTGTGTTTTAGTTTTAAACAGAATGAATACAGAGCCTTATTTGTGAATGTGGACAGGACTATTAATAACATAAAAAATAAAAAAAGTAAAAAAATGGCAAGAGACTATTTAGAATATGAAACAGGCAATGTTTTTCCCCTTTCCAGTAACAATTTTATGTAAAGACTAAATGGTGAACAAAATGAACAAAGCAACGTTGTTGTAGGGATCAAAATGAGTTAATGGAGTTGAATGAACATCACGATCAGAACACCAATGAAGAAGGGGCCCCTTTAGGGGTACCTCTCAGGAGATCAGAGAGGTTAAGGAACTTGAGACAACAGGACAACTGGCAAAAAAGAGGACATTTTAGAATGGCAACAACCAGGAAACTGGATTTCGGATGAGAGAGAGGGGTGCACTGAGATGGTACTAAACTGACTTTTTTGAAAGTAGCACATTATTTGGTGATGAATGTTTTAGTATTGTATACAATAAATATCATGATTTTAATATATACAATTTGAGTAACCATTGTCTCGCTAGCAAAGGGGCTAATTTATTTCAAAAGGGACTTAATTTTGTTCCTACAAGAGACACCGAGATTGATCAAACTTTATTGGACTTCAAACCTTACACTAAAAAACTGAATTTTTGTTTTGATTTGAACGATATACAGTCTAATGACAAAGAGACAACGTGCAAGAAACCGAGTGTGATGAACCCTCCCCTGCACCCTGTTATACAAGTTTTTGAATCCATTTGTATTAATGACATCAGAGAACTATGTAAAAAAAGGAAAAGTTTCTAGTGATAAATTTAACCTTACTGAGAGTGAGCTTGCTGTTTTGAATAGTATATCCAGCAGTAGGTCTATTCGGGTCATGAAACCCGATAAAGGGAGGGGTACTAGTTGTTATGGACCAATAGGGTTATGTGGATAAAATGTTACTTTTCTTGTATGGAGATGGGTATGAAGAGGTGTCCTTGAACAAGCTTAACGTCACTTATAGAAACATTGACATAGCTCTGAATGGTTTGTTTCTCAATCACCAAATCTCCAGCAATGAGTTAGATTATTTGATTCAGAACACTCCAAGAATCCCAACAATCTTTGGTATTCCTAAAATCCATAAAGACCAAAGAAATCCCCCTCTTAGACCCATAGTGGATGCAAAAGCATCAAAGACGTTAACCATTCCCAGATTTATTGACTTTCACCTGAAATCCACCCTTACAAAATTTTAGCATATTATTAACAATTTCTGGGATTGTTTAAGGAAGATCAACAATAACTTAGACAATGACAAATTAATATTAGTGACCATAGATATTAAGGACTTATTCAATGTGATACCACATGAGGAAGGGATAGAGATGATTTAGGATTTCCTATATGTGCATACCAATTTTACACATTCTAGAATATTAATGTTTAGGACACTGATGGAGTTGGTTCTGGACAATAATTACATTATGTTTGATAACCAGCTGTTTAGACGGACATCGGGGTAGCTATGGGGTGGCTTGCGCCGCCATATTTGCCAATATGGTTTTGACCTAATGGGAACTGTCTATGATATTTTTATCCCTGGGTATAAATGTTGCAAATTTTATGGCAGGTACCTAGATGACATTCTAATCCTGTGTGATGGTAGTCTTGACCAACTTAAGTTTTTTGAATAGCAACACCTCATTTCTTCACTTTACAGTGGATTTTAACTTGGATACCATTAGCTACCTAGATATTTGGATGACAAAATACAGAGTGGATAAAATATTTGTCTCCACAATATATAGGAAACCAACTTATTAATATTCTTTACTACATTTTGAAAGTGGACACCGGATCTATCAAAAAAGGTCCCTGGTTAAAGGTCAAGGGGTACGTTTGACACATAAGATAAGTGACCTAGAGACATTTTATAAAGAAAGAGATGTTGGTGAGAAGAGGGTATCCACCTGAATTTGTAAGACCTATTCTAGATTAGATTACTGAAAAAAGGTTAACAGGTCATTTTTTTCCCTTATTAGGGACTGGTACCCACGTTAGGAATCATGGTTTGGTGACACCTGAAAATAGTAACATCAGCATGGATAGTGGCACATCATATAACAATGTCATGATTTTGACTTACAATCCCCAGTTTTCTGGGATTAAGGAGATTTTATAGAAAAATTGGTTCATTCTTAGAGGGGATGACCACCTTGGTTCCAAAGTTGGGTAAAGTCCTATGGTAATCTATAAAAAAGATTTTAGTTTTAAGAACATTTTTGAACATGATAAGGATAGTAGCACACATATGATGGAAGGGAGATTTTAAAGAAAAATTGGTTCATTCTTAGAGGGGATGACCAGTTTGGTTCCAAAGTTGGGGAAAGTCCTATGGTAATCTATAAAAAAGTAGAACAAACAAACTGGGTGGAAGAAATGAACAATCCAAAACAGGACAGGAGCCCAATGGTAGCCAGCAGAAAAAGATGTTAATCTCAAAAAACACTTTCTTTTAACGTAAAGTCAATTTAATACAAAATTTTCTCACGTTTTCATCACTTTAAGTAAAGTAACTTCTTCAGACACACAGACAAACAGCAGTTACACAGTTTCTACAGCATTTAAACCATGTAGCATGAAGTCATGTGACTAATAGCAGCAATGAATTAAAGGTGCAAAGCACAATAATTCAAACACTATTAAAGTAAATCTTAAAACTTACATACTACCTCAAATAAAAAGTGTGTATGCAATCAGTATTCAATATACTAGGATTATATTAATGTCATTAATAAAAAGTTAAAAGTACACTATCGTGTAAGATTTCTTAATTTAAGCAAACATGAAATATTACAATTCTCATTTAAACCAAGCAAGCAGAAAGCATTAAGTGCTAACTGCCATTCTAGTTCTCGTACCTCTAATAGTACTGAATATGGGCCACCTCTAATGTCAGGAAGTACCTGGTCAATAGCTTGGAATGTGAAACTATGTCCACCATTTAATGAAACATGTTTTGCTAAAGCATTTTCTGTTTTATTTTTGCTAATCTTATACGAGTGTTCATAAATTCTCACACGAAGCTTCCTGTCCATTTTCCCTATATAGAAAGCCAGACATAAGGTACAGAAAGATAAGGAGACAACACTCTTGGACTCACAATTCAACTTCTAGTTGATATAAAATTTACATGTATTCGATACTCTAAAGGAATTACCTGTTTTTAAGCCGAAAGGTACATGTATTTACACATCCTACATGCTCCACACATAAAGGTTCCAGTAAGTCTAGAAGTAGGTTTAGTGCTTTTAATTTCAAAAAAAGTTTTAAATTAGTACCTCTTCTATAAACAATACTGGGTGACTGGCCACTTCTGTCAACTAGGGAAGAGTCCTTATAAAGGAAACTCCAATTTTTGTGGAGAATTAATCTAAGTTGGTCACTGTCTTTACTAAAGGTGTGTAGAAACAGGCAACCTGATGTCCAGATAGTCAATACTAACCACAGGAAACAAAGTCCAAGTTTCTTCTTTAACGTAAAAGTATTTTATTTTTCAAAGACACGTTTAGCGTGACCCTGTCACAGCTTCCTCAGAAGAAGACAAGTAAAACAGCTAAACTGGTCTGTTCAAATACTCAGTTAACAGGAAGTGACAAATAATTGCACTTCCTGCACTAATTTGACTCAATAAAAATAATGAATAAAATCATGAATAATCATAAAACTCCATTGAATTATCTATAAATATTGTATGATAAAAGACAACATAAAAATGTTCTTACTAGTGCATTTACATTAACATTGTAAAAAATTATGCATTAAACTAAGGAGCTACTTTAGGTAATGCCTATATGTACATTATTTTGTGGGTTTAATGCATAATTTTTTACAATGTTAATGTAAATGCACTAGTAAGAACATTTTTATGTTGTCTTTTATCATACAATATTTATAGATAATTCAATGGAGTTTTATGATTATTCATGATTTTATTCATTATTTTTATTGAGTCAAATTAGTGCAGGAAGTGCAATTATTTGTCACTTCCTGTTAACTGAGTATTTGAACAGACCAGTTTAGCTGTTTTACTTGTCTTCTTCTGAGGAAGCTGTGACAGGGGTCACGGCAAAAACGTTGTCTTTTTGAAAAATAAAATACTTTTACGTTAAAGAAGAAACTTGGACTTTGTTTCCTGTGGTTAGTATTGACTATCTGGACATCAGGTTGCCTGTTTCTACACATTTTTACAAGTTTGTTTGCTCATTTTTGACTGTTTCTTTACTAAAGGTGGTTATAAAAGTATTGCATAAAGAGGTCTCCCTAGTTTGCTGAGTCATTGAAAGTTTTATAGAGGTAAACAAGTCACTGTTTGGTGACTGTGTAGTTCGAATTGCAACCTTGCTAGGAGGTGACTCTACCAGGTTAACATCAATGACAACGGAAGGTGACGTCAAGAGTAGTTGAACTATACCTCTACTCCGTTTGTTTACAATTTTTTCAGTTAAGTCATTTATTAAACTAACCGGATAGCCTCTATTGCAAAACATGTCTCTTAAGAGTTGACATTCAGAATTAAAGTCATCTTCCTTAGTACACATCCTTGCGGCTCTAATGAGTTGACCTTTCACTATTGAACATTTTTGCCTGTAAGGGTGTGCACTAGAAAAATGTAAATAGGAGTTGCAATATGTAGGTTTTCTATAAATTTTGGAAACATATCTCCTATCTACTGTATCTTTTTTTATATTCATGTCCAAATAGTCAATACTAGTAGTGTGAAAAGTGTAAGTAAATTTAAAAAATGGTGTAGTAGAGTTAAAGTAATCTATCATTTGTTTAGCTTGTGATTCATTTCCTTTAAAAATCACAAAGATGTCGTCTAAAAATCTGGTATAAAAGGTGAAGGAAGTGTAAATATCAGAGTTATTGAATACAAAATATTCTTCCCATTGAGCCATAAACATGTTCGCCATGCTCGCTCCGCAAGGGGAGCGCATAGCAACTCCATGTTTTTGTAAATAGATCTTGTCGTTAAAAATGAAAAAGTTGTTGGAAAGTATAATATCAATTAACTCAGTTGCCAGGTCAGTATCCCTTTGTGGAGCTTTTTTATTTTTCAGGTAAACTTCTACCCACTCAACTGCTTCTAAGTGTGGAATAGAAGTGTATAAGTCAACTACATCGATGGTAAGAAAGTTGTCTTCTTGGTTAACTTCTAAAATGTTCAAATTTTTCAACAAAGTCCATGAATCTTTGCATACTCATGACTCAAGTTTAAGATATTTTTGTAATATTGAGCCAACGAGTTTTGCACATGGATATGTCAAGGAACCTCGACCATCAATAAGTGGACGCATAGGAGGGTCATGTTGGTTCTTATGAATCTTTGGTAATCCAAACATGACCGGTGTTTTTGGGTAGAGAATATTAATGTAATTGAATGTATCCAGGTCAATTTTGGCTTCTATAAACAGATCTCTGAAGTACACTCTAATCCTTGATTGTGCAATATTTAGTTCGTTAAGAGATGCCTTAGCATAGGCCGGACAATTCAAGGCTAACTCCATTTTTTTATTATAATCAGTGATGTCAAAGATAACAAGTCCACCACCTTTGTCTGGTTTAACTAAATGGACATGAGCTGATCTAAGTAGTTTTGGTGCGCTTAACTGTTCCGTAGTGATGTTGCTGTGTTTATAAAAGTGTTACTAGCTCTAATGAAAGGTATGTGTCTAACTCACACACGCTTTCATAAAGAGCGAAAAGGGGATGACGAGGAAGGTTAAACGTACTAGCAGCCCTAAGTACATGTGCAGGTTGTTGAACATTGCCTAATAAAAAGGAAAGATTTAATTTCCTTACGTAACACTTTAAGTCTAACAAAGTTTTTACTATATTAATGTTATTACTTAAAACATGTGTTACCCTTCGCTAGCAGTTCTACCAAATTCACTTCTATAACAACAGATGAAAAGTTGTAAATATTAAAGTCCCCTTTAGAATTAGTGAGAACAACAAGGTAATTTACTGCAACAGAGTCATTAGGAACTATCTCTTCCGACTTTTGTTCCGCCTTTTGTTCCTCTGATACTGAGGGTGACGTGCCCCAGTAGTGAGCATGTTGTTCTTGTCCTGGTGAAAATTTCAAGCAAGTTGATTGTTATGTGCTTGCCCCTCACTTGAATTGTTAGCCCAAATTCTTTCACTTTGACTGTGTCAGCGAAATCAGTGTTATTAACCTCAGATTCAAGTGGTAATAGACTGTCAACAGAATTATTATTGGTTGAATTGACTTCTTTCAGGGGTGGCACTTTGTTGGAATTGTGCCAAACCTGTGAAATTTGTGGTCTAGGATAAGCAGAGCCATTAGTGTATGCCATACGGTCACGATTCATTTTTTTAATCTTGTTGTTTTTAAGTCTGTCCAACAATTGCTCAATACTGGTAAAGACTCTGTTGTAGTCAAACCTATATCTAACAAAGTCAGGATGCAGTTTAATAGTTTTGTCCAAGTCTTCGACTTCCTTCACTAAATTCTCAATCTGCAGTGAGTAGTGTTTTATCATTAACTCCATAAGCTGAAAGCCTTGCTGGTCAAAAAAAGAAAGTAATTCTGTGTGGAAAGGAGAATCTGGGATTAAGCCAGTTGGATATTGATAGCACCTAACGCCCTTAGGTACTATCCTTTCAGATAAACATGGTCTAAAATATACCACCTCAAGTTGGAGCTTCTTCAATTTTAAGAGTTTCACATCAAAAGATTTCAATTTGTCAGCAAGCGAACATAAATTTGTCTGAGGTAGGTTAACATTACGAGCCAGTTGTTCCTGGGGGTTAGTAAAACCAAAACTTAACTTGGTCGTGTTGTTAACCCATTCAGTAAAAGATGGAACTCCAATAAGCTCATTCGTGTTAACAAGTTCGTTAGAAGCACTGTTCTCTATAGTCGGTGGTGCCACTTTGTGAATAGATACACCCACCTGTTGTGCTGGAGTAGTCGCTTGTTGACCTGGTGGTATTGAACCATCTGAAGACCGAAACTGAGGGTCAGTGTTACTGGAATAATTCTGGGAGTTCAAGTTCCTCTGGTTATTTCCTTTAGCAGATGTAATAGTGTTAGGTTCACCGCTTTGCTGCTAGTCTACAGAGTCAAGTCTCTGGGTTAGATAATCAATACATTGTGACAGTGAATTAAGAATGTTAGTTAAATCCACTGGTTGCAAAGTTTGCAAAGGTTGTGTTCGTCCGAACAAATTCGGGCTGGCTGGGCTGTTAGGTGACCCAGATGCCATAAAAACTGTAGAACAAACAAATAAACTGGGTGGAAGAAACGAACAATCCAAAATAGAACAGGAGCCCAACAGTAGCCAGCAGAAAAAGATGTTAATCCCAGAAAACACTTTCTTTTAACGTAAAGTCAATTTAATAAAATTTTTTTCTCACATTTTCGTCACTTTAAGTAAAGTAACTTCTTCAGACACACAGACAAACAGCAGTTACACAGTTTCTACAGCATTTAAACCATGTAGCATGAAGTCATGTGACTAATAGCAGCAATGAATTAAAGGTGCAAAGCACAATAATTCAAACACTATTAAAGTAAATCTTAAAACTTGCATACTACCTCAAATAAAAAGTGTGTATGCAATCAGTATACAATATACTAGGGTTATATTAATGTCATTAATAAAAAGTTAAAAGTACACTATCGTGTAAGATTTCTTAATTTAAGCAAACATGAAATATTACAATTCTCATTTAAACCAAGCAAGCAGAAAGCATTAAGTGCTAACTGCCATTCTAGTTCTCATACCTCTAATAGTACTGAATATGGGCCACCTCTAATGTCAGGAAACTACCTGGTCAATAGCTTGGAACGTGAAACTATGTCCGCCATTTAATGAAACATGTTTTTCTAAAGCATTTTCTGTTTTATTTTTGCTAATCGCATAAGAGTGTTCGTAAATTCTCTCATGAAGCTTCCTATCAGTTTTCCCTATATAGAAAGCCGGACATAAGGTACAGGTCTTTAATATTTACAACTTTTGTATTCTTCTGTTGTTATAGAAGCGAATTTGGTAGAACTGCTAGCGAAGGGTAACACATGTTTTAAGTAATAACATTAATATAGTAAAAACTTTGTTAGACTTAAAGTGTTACGTAAGGAAATTAAATCTTTCCTTTTTATTAGGCAATGTTCAACAACCTGCACATGTACTTAGGGCTGCTAGTACGTTCAACCCTCCTCTTCATCCCCTTTTAGCTCTTTATGAAAGCGTGTGTGAGTTAGACATTAGACACATACCTTTCATTAGAGCTAGTGACACTTTTTATAAACAGAGCAACATCACTACGGAACCGTTAAGAGCACTAAAACTACTTAGATCAGCTCATGTCTGTTTAGTTAAACCAGACAAAGGTGGTGGACTTGTTATCCTTGACATCACTGATTATAATAAAAAAATGGAGTTAGCCTTGAGTTGTCCGGCCTATGCTAAGGCATCTCTTAACGAACTAAATATTGCACAATCAAGGAGAGTGTACTTCAGAGATCTGTTTATAGAAGCCAAAATTGACCTGGATACATTCAATTACATTAATATTCTCTACCCAAAAACACCTGTCATGTTCGGAATACCAAAGATTCATAAGAACCAACATGACCCTCGTATGCGTCCACTTATTGATGGTCGAGGTTCCTTGACATATCCATGTGCAAAACTCGTTGACTCAATATTACAGAAATATCTTAGACTTGAGTCACTCACGAGTATGCAAAGATTCATGGATTTTGTTGAAAAGTTTGAACATTATAGAAGTTAACCAAGAAGACAACTTTCTTACCATCGATGTAGTCGACTTATACACTTCTATTCCACACTTAGAAGCGGTTGAGTGGGTAGAAGTTTACATGAAAAAAAAAAAAGAAGCTCCACAAAGGGATATTGACCTGGCAACTGAGTTAATTGATATTATACTTTCCAACAACATTTTCATTTTTAACGACAAGATCTATTTACAAAACCATGGAGTTGCTATGGGCTCCCCTTGCGGAGCGAGCGTGGCGAACATGTTTATGGCTCAATGGGAAGAATATTTTGTATTCAATAACACTGATATTTACACTTCACTTTTTATACCAGATTTTTAGACAACATCTTTGTGATTTTTAAAGGAAATGAATCACAAGCTAAACAAATGATAGATTACTTTAACTCTACTGCACCATTTTTTAAATTTACTTACACTTTTCACACTACTAGTATTGACTATTTGGACATGAATATAAAAAAAGATACAGTAAATAGGAGATATGTTTCCAAAATTTATAGGAAACCTACATATTGCAACTCCTATTTACATTTTTCTAGTGCACACCCTTACAGGCAAAAACGTTCATTAGTGAAAGGTCAACTCATTAGAGCCGCAAGGATGTGTACTAAGGAAGATTACTTTAATTCTGAATGTCAACTCTTAAGAAACATGTTTTGCAATAGAGGCTACCCGGTTAGTTTAATAAATGACTTAACTGAAGAAATCGTAAACAAACGGAGTAGAGGTATAGTTCAACCACTCTTGACGTCACCTTCCGTTGTCATTGATGTTAAAACTAGGGAGACCTCTTTATGCAATACTTTTATAACCACCTTTAGTAAAGACAGTGACCAACTTAGACTAATTCTCCACAAAAATTGGAGTTTCCTTTATAAGGACTCTTCCCTAGTTGACAGAATTGGCCAGTCACCCAGTATTGTTTATAGAAGAGGTACTAATTTAAAAAGTTTTTTTGAAATTAAAAGCACTAAACCTACTTCTAGACTTACTGGAACCTTTATGTGTGGAGCATGTAGGATGTGTAAATACATAAAAACAGGTAATTCCTTTAGAGTATCGAATACATGTAAATTTTATATCAACCATAAATTGAATTGTGAGTCCAAGAGTGTTGTCTACTTAGCTTCCTGTACCTTATGTCCGGCTTTCTATATAGGGAAAAAGGACAGGAAGCTTCGTGAGAGAATTTACGAACACACTTATGCGATTAGCAAAAATAAAACAGAAAATGCTTTAGCAAAACATGTTTCTTTAAATGGTGGACATAGTTTCACGTTCCAAGCTATTGACCAGGTACTTCCTGACATTAGAGATGGCCCATATTCAGTACTATTAGAGGTACGAAAACTAGAATGGCAGTTAGCACTTAATGCTTTCTGCTTGCTTGGTTTAAATGAGAATTGTAATATTTCATGTTTGCTTAAATTAAGAAATCTTACACGATAGTGTACTTTTAACTTTTTATTAATGACATTAATATAATCCTAGTATATTGTATACTGATTGCATACACACTTTTTATTTGAGGTAGTATGTAAGTTTTAAGATTTACTTTAATAGTATTTGAATTATTGTGCTTTGCACCTTTAATTCATTGCTGCTATTAGTCACATGACTTCATGCTACATGGTTTAAATGCTGTAGAAACTGTGTAACTGCTGTTTGTCTGTGTGTCTGAAGAAGTTACTTTACTTAAAGTGACGAAAACGTGAGAAAAATTTTTATTAAATTGACTTTACTTTAAAAGAAAGTGTTTTTTGGGATTAACATCTTTTTCTGCTGGCTACTGTTGGGCTCCTGTTCTGTTTTGGATTGTTTGAATCTATAAAAAAGATATTAGTTTTCAGAACATTCTTGAACATGATAAGGATAGTAACACACACACGGTGGAAGGGTGGATGAGAAAATGTGGACATTGTTCACACTGCCAGTACATATTGGAAGGGAACAATATTAGGTTTCCCCATTATAGTCCGGTAAGGCTACACCACAGAAGCCACTGTGGTAGTAAGAACGTAGTGTATGTGGTGAAATATCAGCAGTGTGATAGCTACTACAGAGGAAAATAAAAAAATGCATTTAGGCAGCGTATTTACCAGCACGTCTATGATATTACTAAAGGAAATCTTAACAATGCTCTTGCAAAACATGTCAGTAAATTTCCCCAACACAATTTTAGATTCATGGTTTTGGAACAATTGAAACACAACAATAGAGGGGGGCCCACTGACCTGTTTTTAGAATATAAAGATTTAATGTGGCAATTAAGAATAAATGCCGCTAATCCACCAGGGTTAATTGATGTGATTTCCATTTCCAGCTATATGAAACTGAAGGCAGAATTTTATTTTTAGGGCTGAAAACAGGTCAGCTTTTTAGGGTATGTAGGTTTATTATTTTATGCAATTAATCTGACTTATGGTATAATTTCTCTAAAGCCATTTTTGTTTTTAATGTTTTGTTATTAATGTCAAAAGAGTATATAATGCATATACATTTGTGTGTCCGCTTTGACTTTAAGCTTACATCATCACAAATGGTGGTTATATGTTGTTGCATGGCTATTTAAAGTATATATTTTAAATAATGATGTTATTCTGAAGAAGTCAATTTTAATATTCAGTCTGGGCGCTCTGTGTGTCCGTTTTTTTTAATATGCAGTATTTATTTATTATTTATTTGCATTTGTTTACTGGGATGTCATTTACAGTAGAGGCCCAGGGATAAAACCTCCAAAAACAAAACGGATGTGATAAAACCGCATCAAAAATAGCCATGATACAGAATACTATTTACAAAGAGGTGATAAAATAAAATAATATGCGTGCAGAAAAGGTTTTATTTAGTGTAGGGAAATCATAGCATGAAAAGTGCAGATCATACCTTATAAAGCAAGTAGGCCTGTCAAATGTCTTTCTCTAAGTTGACATATACTGAACCCCCTCTCAAATCACACTGGTTACTTAGCATCGAGTGAATGTAGAATTCCAGTCATGACCATTGCCTTACCTACACTAGACACACTGAGATCCAGCACATTTCTTTGCATGTCTTCCTGAGTTGAGCACACTGGCACCCGAATGTACCACTCCCAGTTCATAGGCTTATTTGCCTGGTATGAGGGACTTAGCCTTTTTAATATCATTTCTCCTGGTGCCAGAAAGGCAGCTGTCATATTGTTACACAACATATTGAGTGCAGAATCTGTATGTCTAATAATGGAGTCACCTTGTACTAAGACACTGCCATTTATGTGTGATAACCTAATATTTATTTATTTATTTACTTAACATTTGTTTACCAGGAAAGTATGACTTAGAACGAGCCACTTTTCAGCAGAGGCCCAGGGAGAAATGCTCCAGATGCATGTCTTTGTAATGGAAGAAATGAACACCCAGAAGAAACTGACACAAATGCAGGAAGGACATGCAGACTCCAAACAGAAGGCACCCCAGCTGAGAATCGAACCAGGGAACCTCTTGCTGTGAGGTGACAATGCTAACCGCTGTACCACTGTACGTTCCATAATATAGGTGGAAGATTAACAGTTTGTAGCCTTGTGAATCCTTGAAATGTATGAGCTCACCCTATGAGGTAGGTAGTGATGTGCTTTTTATTTGTGGTGGATACTTTTTTATTCTGCTTTTAGGGAGTTTGGAAAAGATTTACTGACAGCATTAGCATAGGTATGACTGATATGCTTGTGCAGAGATTTGAAGCTGACAGGCTGGTTTATTGAGAGGGTATCCTTTAGGTTGTGAAGATATTTACAGTCGATGCAGATCATATCATATATTTGATCTTGCAGCAGTTGTTTGTCAGTGACATCATGCAGTTTCTATAGTGCCTAGTAATGCCAAGTGCTACAAAGCCTACCAGAAAGTAGAACAAACCTCTACACTGATCAGATAAGTTGACTGGTCAAGATATAGTAGGTTAGCTAATAAGGCAAATAGAATATATAGACTTTAGCCGATAATTATAATTAGGCCCACAAATAATATAACATTTATAATTGCATTGTAGGATCCCGACCTAGTGAGGACAGATAATGGAGACATCAAATAAGATGAAAAAATACAAACATGGATACTTAAGTAACTGAACCAGTAAGTTCAGGGGCTGAACAGTAGTAATAGTAACTGAACCAGTAAGTTCAGGGGCTGAACAGTAGTAGTAACTGAAACAGTAAAATCAGGGGCTGAACAGTAGTAGTAGCAGTAGTAACTGAACCAGTAAGTTCAGCGGATGAACAGTAGTAGTAACTGAACCAGTAAGTTCAGGGGCTGAACAGTAGTAGTAGTAACTGAACCAGTAAGTTCAGGGGCTGAATAGTGGAAGTAGTAACTGAACCAGTAAGTTCAGGGGCTGAACAGTAGTATTAGAAACTGGACCAGTAAGTTCAGGGGCTGAACAGTAGTGTAGTAACTGAACCTGTAAGTTCAGTGGTTGAACAGTAGTAGTAACTGAACCAGTAAGTTCAGGGGCTCAACAGTAGTAGTAGTAACTGAACCAGTAAGTTCAGGGGCTGAACAGTAGTAATAGTAACTGAGCCAGTACGTTCAGGGGCTGAACAGTAGTAGTAACTAAACCAGTAAGTTCAGGGGCTGAACAGTAGTAGTAGTAACTGAACCAGTAAGTTCAGGGGCTGAACAGTTGTAGCAGTAACTGAACCAGTAAGTTCAGGGGCTGAACAGTTGTAGCAGTAACTGAACCAGTAAGTTCAGGGGCTGAACAGTAGAAGTAGAAACTGGACCAGTAAGTTCAGGGGCTGAACAGTAGCAGTAGAAACTGGACCAGTAAGTTCAGGGGCTGAACAGTGGTAGTAGTAACTGAACCAGTAAGTTCAGGGGCTGAACAGTAGTAGTAGTAACTGAACCAGTAAGTTCAGGGGCTGAACAGTTGTAGCAGTAACTGAACCAGTAAGTTCAGGGGCTGAACAGTAGTAGTAGAAACTGGACCAGTAAGTTCAGGGGCTGAACAGTAGTAGTAGAAACTGGACCAGTAAGTTCAGGGGCTGAACAGTGGTAGTAGTAACTGAACCAGTAAGTTCAGGAGCTGAACAGTAGTAGTAGTAACTGAACCAGTAAGTTCAGGGGCTGAACAGTAGTAGTAGTAACTGAACCAGTAAGTTCAGGGGCTGAACACTAGTAATAGTAGTAACTGAACCAGTAAGTTCAAGGGCTGAACAGTAGTAGTAACTGAACCAGTAAGTTCAGGGGCTGAACAGTAGTAGTAACTGAACCAGTAAATTCAAGGGTTGAACAGTAGTAGTAACTGAACCAGTAAGTTCAGGGGCTGAACATTAGTAGTAGTAACTGAACCAGTAAGTTCTGGGGCTGAACAGTAGTAGTAGTAGTAACAACTGAACCAGTAAGTTCTGGGGCTGAACAGTAGTAGTAACTGAACCAGTACGTTCAGGGGCTGAACAGTAGTAATAGTAGTAACTGAACCAGTAAGTTCAGGGGCTGAACAGTGGTAGTAACTGAACTATTAAGTTCAAGGGCTGAACAGTAGTAGTAACTGAACCAGTACGTTCAAGGGTTGAACAGTAGTAGCAGTAACTGAACCAGTAAGTTCAAGTGCTGAGCAGTAGTAGTAGTAGTAACTGAACCAGTAGGTTCAGGGGCTGAACAGTAGTAGTAGTAATTGAACCCGTAAGTTCACGGACTGAACAGTAGTAGTAGTAGTAACTGAACCAGTAAGTTCAGGGGCTGAACAGTAGTAGTAGTAACTGAACCAGTAAGTTCAGGGGCTGCACAGTAGTAGTAGTAGTAGTAACTGAACTAGTAAGTTCAGGGGCTGAACATTAGTAGTAGTAACTGAACCAGTAAGTTCAGGGGCTGAACAGTAGTAGTAGTAACTGAACCAGTAAGTTCAGGGCTGAACAGTAGTAGTAGTAACTGAACCAGTAAGCTCAAGGGCTGAACAGCAGTAGTAGTAACTGAACCAGTAAGTTCAGGGGCTGAACAGTAGTAGTAGTAGTAACTGAACCAGTAGGTTCAGGGGCTGAACAGTAGTAGTAGTAATTGAACCCGTAAGTTCACGGACTGAACAGTAGTAGTAGTAGTAACTGATCCAGTACGTTCAGGGGCTGAACAGTAGTAGTTAACTGAACCAGTAAGTTCAGGGGCTGAGCAGTAGTAGTAAATGAACCAGTAAGTTCAGGGGCTGAACAGTAGTAGTAGTAACTGAACCAGTAAGTTCAGGGGCTGAACAGTTGTAGCAGTAACTGAACCAGTAAGTTCAGGGGCTGAACAGTAGTAGTAGAAACTGGACCAGTAAGTTCAGGGGCTGAACAGTAGTAGTAGAAACTGGACCAGTAAGTTCAGGGGCTGAACAGTGGTAGTAGTAACTGAACCAGTAAGTTCAGGGGCTGAACAGTAGTAGTAGTAACTGAACCAGTAAGTTCAGAGGCTGAACAGTAGTAATAACTGAACCAGTAAATTCAGGGGCTGAACAGTAGTAGTAGTAAATGAACCAGTAAGTTCAGGGGCTGAACAGTAGTAGTAGTAACTGAACCAGTAAGTTCAGGGGCTGAACATTTGTAGCAGTAACTGAACCAGTAAGTTCAGGGGCTGAACAGTAGTAGTAGAAACTGGACCAGTAAGTTCAGGGGCTGAACAGTAGTAGTAGAAACTGGACCAGTAAGTTCAGGGGCTGAACAGTGGTAGTAGTAACTGAACCAGTAAGTTCAGGGGCTGAACAGTAGTAGTAATAACTGAACCAGTAAGTTCAGAGGCTGAACAGTAGTAGTAACTGAACCAGTAAATTCAGGGGCTGAACAGTAGTAGTAGTAACTGAACCAGTAAGTTCAATGGCTGAACACTAGTAATAGTAGTAACTGAACCAGTAAGTTCAAGGGCTGAACAGTAGTAGTAACTGAACCAATAAGTTCAGGGGCTGAACAGTAGTAGTAGTAACTGAACCAGTAAGTTCCAGGGTTGAACAGTAGTAGTAACTGAACCAGTAAGTTCAGGGGCTGAACATTAGTAGTAGTAACTGAACCAGTAAGTTTTGGGGCTGAACAGTAGAAGTAGTAACAACTGAACCAGTAAGTTCTAGAGCTGAACAGTAGTAGTATCTGAACTATTAAGTTCAAGGGCTGAACAGTAGTAATAGTAGTAACTTAACCAGTAAGTTCAAGGGCTGAACAGTAGTAGTAACTGAACCAGTAAGTTCAGGGGCTGAACATTAGTAGTAGTAACTGAACCAGTAAGTTCTGGGGCTGAACAGTAGTAGTAGTAGTAACAACTGAACCAGTAAGTTCTGGGGCTGAACAGTAGTAGCAACTGAAAAAGTACGTTCAGGGGCTGAACAGTAGTAATAGTAGTAACTGAACCAGTAAGTTCAGGGGCTGAACAGTAGTAGTAACTGAACCAGTAAGTTCAAGGGTTGAACAGTAGTAGCAGTAACTGAACCAGTAAGTTCAAGTGCTGAGCAGTAGTAGTAGTAGTAGTAACTGAACCAGTAGGTTCAGGGGCTGAACAGTAGTAGTAGTAATTGAACCCGTAAGTTCACGGACTGAACAGTAGTAGTAGTAGTAACTGAACCAGTAAGTTCAGGGGCTGAACAGTAGTAGTAGTAACTGAACCAGTAAGTTCAGGGGCTGCACAGTAGTAGTAGTAACTGAACCAGTAAGTTCAGGGGCTGAACATTAGTAGTAGTAACTGAACCAGTAAGTTCAGGGGCTGAACAGTAGTAGTAGTAACTGAACCAGTAAGTTCAGGGCTGAACAGTAGTAGTAGTAACTGAACCAGTAAGTTCAAGGGCTGAACAGCAGTAGTAGTAACTGAACCAGTAAGTTCAGGGGCTGAACAGTAGTAGTAGTAGTAACTGAACCAGTAGGTTCAGGGGCTGAACAGTAGTAGTAGTAATTGAACCCGTAAGTTCACGGACTGAACAGTAGTAGTAGTAACTGATCCAGTACGTTCAGGAGCTGAACAGTAGTAGTTAACTGAACCAGTAAGTTCAGGGGCTGAGCAGTAGTAGTAAATGAACCAGTAAGTTCAGGGGCTGAGCAGTAGTAGTAAATGAACCAGTAAGTTCAGGGGCTGAACAGTAGTAGTAGTAACTGAACCAGTAAGTTCAGGGGCTGAATAGTTGTAGCAGTAACTGAACCAGTAAGTTCAGGGGCTGAACAGTAGTAGTAGAAACTGGACCAGTAAGTTCAGGGGCTGAACAGTAGTAGTAGAAACTGAACCAGTAAGTTCAGGGGCTGAACAGTGGTAGTAGTAACTGAACCAGTAAGTTCAGGGGCTGAACAGTAGTAGTAGTAACTGAACCAGTAAGTTCAGAGGCTGAACAGTAGTAGTAACTGAACCAGTAAATTCAGGGGCTGAACAGTAGTAGTAGTAAATGAACCAGTAAGTTCAGGGGCTGAACAGTAGTAGTAGTAACTGAACCAGTAAGTTCAGGGGCTGAACAGTTGTAGCAGTAACTGAACCAGTAAGTTCAGGGGCTGTGAACAGTAGTAGTAGAAACTGGACCAGTAAGTTCAGGGGCTGAACAGTAGTAGTAGAAACTGGACCAGTAAGTTCAGGGGCTGAACAGTGGTAGTAGTAACTGAACCAGTAAGTTCAGGGGTTGAACAGTAGTAGTAGTAACTGAACCAGTAAGTTCAGAGGCTGAACAGTAGTAGTAACTGAACCAGTAAATTCAGGGGCTGAACAGTAGTAGTAGTAACTGAACCAGTAAGTTCAGGGGCTGAAGACTAGTAATAGTAGTAACTGAACCAGTAAGTTCAAGGGCTGAACAGTAGTAGTAACTGAACCAATAAGTTCAGGGGCTGAACAGTAGTAGTAGTAACTGAACCAGTAAGTTCAAGGGTTGAACAGTAGTAGTAACTGAACCAGTAAGTTCAGGGGCTGAACATTAGTAGTAGTAACTGAACCAGTAAGTTTTGGGGCTGAACAGTAGAAGTAGTAACAACTGAACCAGTAAGTTCTAGAGCTGAACAGTAGTAGTAACTGAACTATTAAGTTCAAGGGCTGAACAGTAGTAATAGTAGTAACTGAACCAGTAAGTTCAGGGGCTGAACAGTAGTAATAGTAGTAACTGAACCAGTAAGTTCAAGGGCTGAGCAGTAGTAATAGTAGTAACTGAACCAGTAAGTTCAGGGGCTGAACAGTAGCAGTAACTGAACTATTAAGTTCAAGGGCTGAACAGTAGTAGTAACTGAACCAGTAAGTTCAAGGGTTGAACAGTAGTAGCAGTAACTGAACCAGTAAGTTCAGGGGCTGAACAGTAGTAGTAGTAGTAACTGAACCAGTAGGTTCAGGGGCTGAACAGTAGTAGTAGTAGTAGTAATTGAACCCGTAAGTTCATGGACTGAACAGTAGTAGTAGTAGTAACTGATCCAGTACGTTCAGGGGCTGAACAGTAGTAGTTAACTGAACCAGTAAGTTCAGGGGCTGAGCAGTAGTAGTAAATGAACCAGTAAGTTCAGGGGCAGAACAGTAGTAGTAGTAACTGAACCAGTAAGTTCAGGGGCTGAACAGTTGTAGCAGTAACTGAATCAGTAAGTTCAGGGGCTGAACAGTAGTAGTAGAAACTGGACCAGTAAGTTCAGGGGCTGAACAGTAGTAGTAGAAACTGGACCAGTAAGTTCAGGGGCTGAACAGTGGTAGTAGTAACTGAACCAGTAAGTTCAGGGGCTGAACAGTAGTAGTAGTAACTGAACCAGTAAGTTCAGAGGCTGAACAGTAGTAGTAACTGAACCAGTAAATTCATGGGCTGAACAGTAGTAGTAGTAAATGAACCAGTAAGTTCAGGGGCTGAACAGTAGTAGTAGTAACTGAACCAGTAAGTTCAGGGGCTGAACAGTTGTAGCAGTAACTGAACCAGTAAGTTCAGGGGCTGAACAGTAGTAGTAGAAACTGGACCAGTAAGTTCAGGGGCTGAACAGTAGTAGTAGAAACTGGACCAGTAAGTTCAGGGGCTGAACAGTGGTAGTAGTAACTGAACCAGTAAGTTCAGGGGCTGAACAGTAGTAGTAGTAAATGAACCAGTAAGTTAAGAGGCTGAACAGTAGTAGTAACTGAACCAGTAAATTCAGGGGCTGAACAGTAGTAGTAGTAACTGAACCAGTAAGTTCAGGGGCTGAACACTAGTAATAGTAGTAACTGAACCAGTAAGTTCAAGGGCTGAACAGTAGTAGTAACTGAACCAATAAGTTCAGGGGCTGAACAGTAGTAGTAGTAACTGAACCAGTAAGTTCAAGGGTTGAACAGTAGTAGTAACTGAACCAGTAAGTTCAGGGGCTGAACATTAGTAGTAGTAACTGAACCAGTAAGTTTTGGGGCTGAACAGTAGAAGTAGTAACAACTGAACCAGTAAGTTCTAGAGCTGAACAGTAGTAGTAACTGAACTATTAAGTTCAAGGGCTGAACAGTAGTAATAGTAGTAACTGAACCAGTAAGTTCAGGGGCTGAACAGTAGTAATAGTAGTAACTGAACCAGTAAGTTCAAGGGCTGAGCAGTAGTAATAGTAGTAACTGAACCAGTAAGTTCAGGGGCTGAACAGTAGCAGTAACTGAACTATTAAGTTCAAGGGCTGAACAGTAGTAGTAACTGAACCAGTAAGTTCAAGGGTTGAACAGTAGTAGCAGTAACTGAACCAGTAAGTTCAGGGGCTGAACAGTAGTAGTAGTAGTAACTGAACCAGTAGGTTCAGGGGCTGAACAGTAGTAGTAGTAGTAGTAGTAATTGAACCCGTAAGTTCACGGACTGAACAGTAGTAGTAGTAGTAACTGATCCAGTACGTTCAGGGGCTGAACAGTAGTAGTTATCTGAACCAGTAAGTTCAGGGGCTGAGCAGTAGTAGTAAATGAACCAGTAAGTTCAGGGGCAGAACAGTAGTAGTAGTAACTGAACCAGTAAGTTCAGGGGCTGAACAGTTGTAGCAGTAACTGAATCAGTAAGTTCAGGGGCTGAACAGTAGTAGTAGAAACTGGACCAGTAAGTTCAGGGGCTGAACAGTAGTAGTAGAAACTGGACCAGTAAGTTCAGGGGCTGAACAGTGGTAGTAGTAACTGAACCAGTAAGTTCAGGGGCTGAACAGTAGTAGTAGTAACTGAACCAGTAAGTTCAGAGGCTGAACAGTAGTAGTAACTGAACCAGTAAATTCAGGGGCTGAACAGTAGTAGTAGTAAATGAACCAGTAAGTTCAGGGGCTGAACAGTAGTAGTAGTAACTGAACCAGTAAGTTCAGGGGCTGAACAGTTGTAGCAGTAACTGAACCAGTAAGTTCAGGGGCTGAACAGTAGTAGTAGAAACTGGACCAGTAAGTTCAGGGGCTGAACAGTAGTAGTAGAAACTGGACCAGTAAGTTCAGGGGCTGAACAGTGGTAGTAGTAACTGAACCAGTAAGTTCAGGGGCTGAACAGTAGTAGTAGTAACTGAACCAGTAAGTTCAGAGGCTGAACAGTAGTAGTAACTGAACCAGTAAATTCAGGGGCTGAACAGTAGTAGTAGTAACTGAACCAGTAAGTTCAGGGGCTGAACACTAGTAATAGTAGTAACTGAACCAGTAAGTTCAAGGGCTGAACAGTAGTAGTAACTGAACCAATAAGTTCAGGGGCTGAACAGTAGTAGTAGTAACTGAAACAGTAAGTTCAAGGGTTGAACAGTAGTAGTAACTGAACCAGTAAGTTCAGGGGCTGAACATTAGTAGTAGTAACTGAACCAGTAAGTTTTCGGGCTGAACAGTAGAAGTAGTAACAACTGAACCAGTAAGTTCTAGAGCTGAACAGTAGTAGTAACTGAACTATTAAGTTCAAGGGCTGAACAGTAGTAATAGTAGTAACTGAACCAGTAAGTTCAGGGGCTGAACAGTAGTAATAGTAGTAACTGAACCAGTAAGTTCAAGGGCTGAACAGTAGTAATAGTAGTAACTGAACCAGTAAGTTCAGGGGCTGAACAGTAGCAGTAACTGAACTATTAAGTTCAAGGGCTGAACAGTAGTAGTAACTGAACCAGTAAGTTCAAGGGTTGAACAGTAGTAGCAGTAACTGAACCAGTAAGTTCAAGTGCTGAGCAGTAGTAGTAGTAACTGAACCAGTATGTTCAGGGGCTGAACAGTAGTAGTAACTGAACCAGTAAGTTCAGGGGCTGCACAGTAGTAGTAGTAGTAACTGAACCAGTAAGTTCAGGGGCTGAACATAAGTAGTAGTAACTGAACCAGTAAGTTCAGGGGCTGAACATTAGTAGTAGTAACTGAACCAGTAAGTTCAGGGGCTGAACAGTAGTAGTAGTAACTGAACCAGTAAGTTCAGGGGCTGAACAGTAGTAGTAGTAGTAGTAACTGAACCAGTAAGTTCATGGGCTGAGCAGTAGTAGTAATAACTGAACCAGTAAGTTCAAGGGCTGAACAGTAGTAGTAACTGAACCAGTAAGTTCAAGGGCTGAACAGTAGTAGTAACTGAACCAGTAATTTCAGGGGCTGAGCAGTAGTAGTAAATGAACCAGTAAGTTCAGCGGCTGAACAGTAGTAGTAGTAACTGAACCAGTAAGTTCAGGGGCTGAACAGTAGTAGTAGTAGTAACTGAACCAGTAAGTTCAGGGGCTGAACGGTAGTAGTAGAAACTGAACCAGTAAGTTCAGGGGCTGAACAGTAGCAGTAGTAACTGAACTAGTAAGTTCAGGGGCTGAACAGTAGTAGTAGTAACTGAACCAGTAAGTTTAGGGGCTGAACAGTAGTAGTAGTAACTGAACCAGTAAGTTCAGGGGCTGAGCAGTAGTAGTAAATGAACCAGTAAGTTCAGGGGCTGAACAGTAGTAGTAGTAACTAAACCAGTAAGTTCAGGGGCTGAACAGTAGTAGTAGTAACTGAACCAGTAAGTTCAGGGGCTGAACGGTAGTAGTAGAAACTGAACCAGTAAGTTCAGGGGCTGAACAGTAGTAGTAGTAACTGAACCAGTAAGTTCAGAGGCTAAACAGTAGTAGTCGTAACTGAACCAGTAAGTTTAGGGGCTGAACAGTAGTAGTAGTAACTGAACCAGTAAGTTCAGGGGCTGAACAGTAGTAGTAGTAGTAGTAACTGAACAATTAAGTTCAGGGGCTGAACAGTAGTAGTAGTAACGGAACCAGTAAATTTAGGGGCTGAACAGTAGTAGTAACTGAACCAGTATGTTCAGGGGCTGAACAGTAGTAGTAGTAACTGAACCAGTAAGTTCAGGGGCTGAACAGTAGTAGTAGTAGTAGTAGTAACTGAACCAGTAAGTTCAGGGGCTGAACGGTAGTAGTAGAAACTGAACCAGTAAGTTCAGGGGCTGAACAGTAGCAGTAGTAACTGAACCTGTAAGTTCAGGGGCTGAACAGTATTAGTAGTAGTAGTAACTGAACCAGTAAGTTTAGGGGCTGAACAGTAGTAGTAGTAACTGAACCAGTAAGTTCAGGGGCTGAGCAGTAGTAGTAAATGAACCAGTAAGTTCAGGGTCTGAACGGTAGTAGTAGAAACTGAACCAGTAAGTTCAGGGGCTGAACAGTAGTAGTAGTAACTGAACCAGTAAGTTCAGAGGCTGAACAGTAGTAGTAGTAACTGAACCAGTAAGTTTAGGGGCTGAACAGTAGTAGTAGTAACTGAACCAGTAAGTTCAGGGGCTGAACAGTAGTAGTAGTTGTAGTAACTGAACAAGTAAGTTCAGGGGCTGAACAGTAGTAGTAGTAGTAACGGAACCAGTAAATTTAGGGGCTGAACAGTAGTAGTAACTGAACCAGTATGTTCAGGGGTTGAACAGTAGTAGTAGTAGTAACTGAACCAGTAAGTTCAGGGGCTGAACAGTAGTAGTAACTGAACCAGTAAGTTCAGGGGCTGAACAGTAGTAGTAGTAGTAACGGAACCAGTAAGTTCAGGGGCTGAACAGTAGTAGTAACTGAACCAGTAAGTTCAGGGGCTGAACAGTAGTAGTAACTAAACCAGTAAGTTCAGGGGCTGAACAGTAGTAGTAGTAGTAGTATTGTATGAGGGAAGTACATACTGCATTTCAAACAGTTTCACTTCACCGTAAAATATGATAGCTGCCAGTTTCTCACTAAGGAGATGTCAGTCGCAGATGATGCACAGTAGTTTATCAGCTGTTTGGCACAGGGTTATAGCCACTGTTTATTCCAAGGTGTTGATAGGACTCAATATCTAACAATATTTGTCGAAATGAAGTGGTAACTCAGGTGCCACACGATATCCATGAACAAATGGTGGTGCTCACAACAAACTCAAAAATGCAACATTAGAGTTCAGATGTAGGTGTCACTTTGCTCTGGACAGATATATAGATGACAATGGATTGCCCTGAAAACCACAAGTTACTATAAATATCAGATTACATATGAACTGGCCTGATGATGAGTTGTTGTAAATAAAGAATGAAAGGAGTGCTTAACCTAACAAAACAGTAAGGAGCTATTATAAAAACTGACAGCAGGTGTATGCAACCCACATCAAAAACAAGTAGCTATTTTAAACAACAACAAGAACACCTGTCCCAATACAACACAGCTATTATAACGAAGCAACACCTGAAGAGACATTTTGTAATTACTTAGATTTGGGTGTTGATCAGTTTAAGTCTAAAGAATGGTAGGCAGGGAACCAAGAAGAACAATATAATTAAAAAAAAAAAACTGTTTGTGATTGTGGAGTCCTTGATGGCTTGTCCTGCTGCTGTAAATGAACTGGAACTGATTATTGGTCAGATTAGATAAAAGCAACTCAAATGTAGTTATGAATGTGCAGACCAGAGCAGATAGCTGAACAGGGAGATTAATATATGATGTGCAGTGCAGTATAAAACTACAAGTTCAAAGTCGATATCCAATGGAAACATCTGTATTAAAGTCTGGATCAGGTAGCTGTTCAGAACACAAGTAATTCTCATTCTGTTGTAATGACTCCAGTAACCAGTAGTTACAAATGAGCAGTATTTTTACATTGCTTACAGAGATAGATTGCGCAGATTGGCAGTGGCAGAATCAGATTCTCTTGCCAGTCCATCTCAAAGAGCACTGCTAGAGATCATCTACTGGACCCGTCTTCTAAAAAAGAATCTTTTGTTTAATACATTCATTAACTCATGAGCTTGCAGAACATTTAGCCCTCCTCACATAGCGCATTTCCATTCATTCCCTTTATAAGCCTGGTGAAAGCCAGATATGTAGAAGACTCATTTCAACAGGCATCATGAGATGCTTTACAAAATAATGTTGGGAGGGGTTTAGATGTACTTCATAGAGGGCTGTGGGGGTCATTGGAAAGCAGCTGTTTGGTGTAGGAAGATAGACATGGGACTTCATCAGGTAAAGATCAGATGGACCATGTGAGGGAAGACCTGCAACAGTGAGATATGACTGGAGCACTGAATTGAGAGAGATGATATCAATGGTGACAGATGATCCAACACCCTGACTACATGGAGAAAACGAGGAAAAAGGTGGTTCACAGTATCTATCTGTATGTATGTGTATATGTATGTGTGTGTGTGTGTGTGTGTGTGTGTATACACACACGCACAGCTACATAGGAGAACTTAATTTGAGTGAATGTCATTTTGGTTGACATGTTTATATGAAAAAATTTGGTCGCCTAAGCAGATGGTCAACAGGTGAGCTCAAGATTACATGGTAGTCAGTTTAGTGGAACAAGTCCTTTCTCCTGATAGTGTTTGATCTTGGAATTAGTATATATAGCTAGCAGGGATGGTGGGTTAGGAGGTGCAGTGTAGCAGCATGTCAAATCTTCAGCCGAAAAATGTCGACATTGTACATGCTGATGTTTGGGAAGTTCAAGGAAATCATTCAATCCATATGTATGTACATGTGTGTGCATATGGATATATATATATATATATATATATATATATATATATATATATATATATATATATATATATATATATATATATATATGTGTGTGTGTGTGTGTATGTATGTATACACACATGCACACACAATGCACTATATATGTGTGTGGTTCCACTGAATTCCATTGACACACCACCATATTGATAGCTGGATTGATCACTCACAAAAGGTTGACCTATGCAGATGTTCAACAGGTATGACAGGTCGAGACTTCATATGTTGGTACTAGGCTATCAGCCTTAGGGCCTATACAAGCCTAGCCATAACAATTCCCTGGCTATTTCTTCCCACACTATTTACTTCCCTGGACACCTGTCTAGCAGGGTGACTGACATAATCCCCAGGGTGAATTTCCTTTCTCCCATCCAATCATCAAGGTTCCTTTTGAAACGGGCCAAAGAGGCATTCTGCTTGACATGTATGGGCAGTCTATTCCAGAGTCTGGGGAGTCTCTGGGTCAGGAACCTATCTCTCCAGCATGTTTTGTTTATTGTGATGATAAGATTTAGATCCCTGGAGCATGTGGCTCTGAGGGATTGGGAGTTCTTTAAGTGTAGCATGTCCAACAGCTCTGGGTTTGACATGGCCTTGTATGTTAAGCAGAGATCGCCTCTGAGTAGATGATATGTGACAGAGTATAGCTGGTGTTTTTTAAGGCAGTCAGCATAGGGCATCTGCTTTAGGCCTGTGATTCTTTTAGTGAGGTATTTCTGCGGCCTTTCCAGTTGTTGCAGATGTCTTGAGAGGTACATACCAAATGGGGCATTGTATTCTATAATGGGTCTAATGAGGGGATGAGTACAGTTGGACAATGACCTCCTTTTTTCTGGATGAAAAGCCCTTGGTGATGAGGTGTGCCACATAGAAGGATTTCCTGACTGTTGTGGCGATGTGGTTTTCGGTGAGACCACTGTCTACCTGTGTCCCTAAGTCTCTTATCACACTTTCGGTGTTTAGTGTACTGCCACCTATGTGGTAATTCACGGGTACATGTTTTTTCCCCAAAGGGGATAACTATACATTTCTTGGCATTGAGCTTGAGCCCATGGCTCTGGCACCAAGCATCTGTTTCTGTAAGGTCCTTTTGTAGAGTATCCACATAATTTGGGGATTCAATAATGGCTCCCAGTTTGCAGTCATCTGCGAACATTGTTAGCCAGAGTCCCTTAGTGTTGGCCTGTACTTCAGAGAAGTAGATGACAAACAAGAGCGGTCCCAGGACTGAATCCTGAGGTACTCCACTTGTCTGGAGCTGGATTTGGAGTCGGCTACTTTTACAGTGTGGGTTCTGTCAGTAAGCCAGTTGGCAACTCATTGGGTGATGTAGGGATTAATGCCCAGCTTAGTAAGTTTATCTATGATTCCAGAGTGGGGGATATTGTCAAAGGCCTTGGGGAGATCTAGATAGGCTGTGTTACCAGGTAGGGGTATTTTCCCCTTTCTTAAGGGATTATGCAGTCTTGAAATTAGTATATATAATTAGCACTGAGTGTGGGGGTATAGGGCACTTGTCCCCCTGGAAAAAAAGCATTTGTTTATTTTTGTTATTACATGTGGCAAAGATTTTACTGTTGCATATGCACTTGACTGTCGGCATTTTATTGTTGACCTTTTCTGGTTGACTTTCTTGCAGTCAACATTTTGTTGTGTCAACATAATTCAGAATTTTCAAAAAAAACAAGTATATATATATATATATTTTTTTTTTATCTATGTATATATGACTGTTCATACAAAAATGCTTATACTGTAACTAAAACTTGTTTCAATACAAAGTTAGCATTCCCCCTTATCTGGGTTTAGCATCTGTCATGCATACTGAAGGGGTGTTTCCATATTTGTCAAGAACCATATCATCTCTAGGCAGATTCCCAGAGACCCACAGACCACAATCCCTGAACTCAAACTTATCATAAAAATAACAAAGTGCCAATTTACTGCCTGTTATAGGGCAACCTACATGTCTGCAGATGACCCAAGATATTCCTAGATATTCTGTCTATAATAACCATCAGGAAAATGCTTATATGATGGATAACTTCAATTATCCATTGATAAACTGGTGAATCTGTACCTCAAAAGATGGGTTTGCCCAAAGATTCATGGATGTAATAAATGATAATTCCCTGTAACAAATAGTGAACCAGCCTGTTGGGGACACAACATTCAAGACCTTGTCCTTAGCAAATATAGCCCCAACAAGTTCCACTTTTATAGCATCTCCATCACTTGTTAAATTTGACTACTAACTAGTAACCTTCTCCTTTGAAGTCTCAAAACCACACCCCAGTGGAATTCTGACTCTGAGTTCCAGTGGGCAAACATACTCAAATTCTATAATTAATTCCCAAAATTTACTTGTAATCTCATCAATTCCCATGCAGTCTTGGCTGCTAATTAATCAGTGAAGTTCTACTCCCATCTAAAAGAAGTGTACAGATCTGGCAGTACTTACTAGAGCCAAATATTATGGGAGATAAAATCACTCTGGTGGTATACCAGTATAAATAAGCACAATAATAAAAGGGGAAAACATTTAAAGTGCTACTACAGCTATAAATCTACCCAGTTTAAAGACTATCAAAAAGACGAGCAAAGGACTAAAATCACCTATCAGTAAGATTAGCGTTAAACTCAAAGTATAACTAGCATCAGAAGCCAAGGATAACTACAAATCTAGTACTGTTTGTGACCTTTGGAGTTTGTAAAACAGTTAATCTTTTGTCTGGGGATGCCCAGCTGTGCCCTCGTGGGAGGAAGGTACAGTTGGATCTGATCTAGTGAGAATTACTGTTGCAGTGCTCTGTTTAGGGCATTTTGATTGGATAATCTGAACTTTGGCTGGTTCTGTATTTCTGCTTTCATAGCCAGTGTTTGAACTGGTATGTGCTTATCTGCTTCTGTTTGCGCATCATGCAGCATTGTGCACTATTCTGCACAGGGATTTCCAGTTAGACACCCACTCTGTAGCCTTGCAGATGTTATCTAAACTAGAGCTCCTCACACCTAAACCCTAATACCTGCCCCTGCTGTATTCCTTCTTCAACTCTTATAGCCAGACCAAGATTATTCCTACCAGCCTGGTTGACATAGGTCTACTGAGGCAGTGTAGCAACTGCCTCATGTACACTGACAACTCCCTACATCTAAATAATTTCTGTAGGATTTGTGAGAGAGGCACCTACATTATGAATCTGGAATCACAGATCTCTTGTACAGTAGATAGCAATACAGAGTGGGTTGCCAGCCCAACTACCACAACTCCTACTCATAACCCTGTCGGGCGCTAGGATCCGCCACATAACGCAACCACTCAGGTCACTCCAAAGCAAATACAAATATGACTCAGTCATTGTACATGCTGGTGTGAATGACCTGAGACATACCTCCCTGGACTACATGAAAAGTTACATAGAGGAGCTCTCTGATCATGTAGCTTAGGCCGGTATGACCCTGACCTTGAGCAGCATCTTACCCTCACCTAGAATGATGCCACAGTACAAAGACAAAATGATCGATTTTAAAAATTGGCTAAAATTTTGGTGTCATTCTAAGGGGATCCAGTGTCTGTCAGCCTGGGATGACATGCTCGACAAGCCACGTTGCTTCACTAGGGACGGCTTGCACCTGTCACCACTGGGCTTTCGGATATTGGCAAAGGCTCTTACCACCCCCATAGTGCCTTTTTTAGGCAAGGCTCAAAAGTCAAACCCACCTCCATAGACAGCACCATAAACAAGAAACTAAGGGTAATGCTGCTAAATGCCAGAAGTCTTAACCTCAAGATGCACGCACTCGAAGCTCTCCTCAGTATGGAGAACATCGATATCTGTGCAGTGACAGAAACCTGGTTCAAGGCTCCAGAGAGCACCCCAGCACTACCAGGTTATACCTCATATCATGCTTTTCGGCCCCAAAACCTGGACTGAACCAGAAAAGGAGGGGGAGTGTCCATATTTATCAAGGATATCCACACCTCCAGGTTAGTGGCATTGCACGAAGTATCAGAGACCATCCATGTGCAACTAACAGTGGGCAAGACTACTTTTCAGTTTATAGCATCGTAGAGACCACCCTCTCAAAGTCAGGAATCCCACTCGGCTTTCCTGAAAACATTGGAGAACATGAAGATCTCTCCGAACACCATTATATTGGGCGACTTCAACTACCCAAACATAGACTGGGAGCACTACTCAAGCCCCAGCACCTTAGCCCAAAGGTTCCTGGAAATTATAAACTCAAATGCTATGGAACAACTAGTCACCACTCCCACAAGAGGGGATAACATACTAAACCTGATCATTACCAACATGGGGACTCTATGCTCCACATCTGAAGTACATCCCTCATTGGTAAGATCAGACCATAAATTAATTTCACTGGATGTCCACATCCCGACCCCACCCCCAGCCCAGAAAACCACAGTGAAAAACTTCTCAAAAGCAAACTTCTCACTTCTCAAAACCGAAGTGGAATCCTTCAAGGCCCCAGGGCCAGTGGAAACTACGGCCCAAATCTGCAGAATCCTATATAAACGCATTCTACGGACATCTCCAGGAATGCATGGATCATGCTATCCCAAACAAAACCAAAACCCAAACATCCAAAGGCAGGCGTCCAGTCTGGTGGACCCCAGCCATAAATAAACTGTACAACAGGAGGAGGAAGATACTACATGATAGAGCAAAATCCCTAATAGGGAAGGCATCCCTGATCAGTACTAGCAAAAAATTATGATCCCTCATAAAATCCTCCAAGGCCAGCTTCGAGAGAAAAATTGCTCAGGACACTAAAGACAATCATAAGGCTTTTTTCAGTTATGTTAGGAACCTGGGATGCAACTCCCAGACTTGTTCTGAGTTGATTCTAAACGACAAAAAATACACTGAACCCACAGACATCACCAATATCCTGGCAGGCAGGTTCAGTGCAAACTTCTCCACCCCCTCCCCCCCCAAAAAAAGAGCAAGTATCTATCCCGGCAGAGGGCTGCCACCCAAACATCTCTGATGCTCAGGTGAAGGCTGCCCTCTCCAATGCAAAAAGCACTGCTTCCATGGGACCAGATGGCATCCCGGGTTGCGTCCTACATGAACTCCAAGAAGAACTAATCCCTCAAATAAAACAGCTGTACAATCTCAATCTCACTACAGGATATGTGCCCACAGAATGGCGTACAGCAACAGTGGTCCCACTCCACAAAGGTGGAGCCTCCACGGACCCTGGAAACTATCGCCCCATAAGCCTGACTATCTTAGTCTGCAAGGCTATGGAGAGGATCATCATGGAGCTCATAAACAAAGACATTGGGGACCTACAGACACTAGATCCTACCCAGTTCGGCTTCGTCAAGGGCAGATCCTGCCTTTTGAACCTGGTTGACTTCTTCGAAACAGTCACCAAAGTCATAGATGAAGGGAAGGTAGTCCACACAGCCTATCTGGACCTAGCAAAGGCATTTGATACAATACCCCACTCGGGCATCATAGATAAACTATCCAGCTTAAATATAAACCCCTATGTCACAAGATGGGTCGCAAACTGGCTCAAAGACAGAACCCACAGAGTGAGAGTTGCTGGAGCCATGTCAGACTCGAAACCGGTCACAAGTGGCGTCCCACAAGGTTCTGTCCTGGGACCGCTCTTGTTCGGTATATACTTTTCCAAGGTACAGGCCAACGTGGGAGGACTATGGCTCACCAAGTTCGCAGACGACTGCAAACTAGGCGCCATAATCAACTCTCCAGCTGACACAAACATCCTTCAAAAAGGTCTCACAGAGACGGATAACTGGTGCCAGAGCCATGGTCTAAAGCTAAATGCCAAAAAGTGTATAGTCATACCCTTTGGCAAAAACAATGTGCCCACAAATTACCACATAGGCGGTAACCCATTAAGTACAGAGAAAGTAATTAGGGATCTGGGTGACCCAAGTTGATAGCAATCTCTCCTTTGACAACCACATTGCCAAAGTGGTTAGAAAGACCTTTTACATAGCCCACCTCATCATGAAAGGATTCACATCTAGATCAAGAGAGGTAATCGTGCCCCTTTATTCATCCCTCATCAGGCCCATCATAGAATACAATGCCCCTTTTGGGATGTACCTTACTTGACACCTGCAGCAATTAGGCCCCAAAAGTACCTCACCAAGAGGATGAAGGGGTCAAACAGATGCCATATGCTGCTCGGTTAAAAAAAAACTCCAGCTCTACTCAGTTGCATACCGCCTACTTAGAGGCGATCTATGCCTGACGTATAAAGCTATGTCCAATCCAGAATTAATGGACAATGCTCCACCTCAGTAAATCTAAATCCCTTAGAGCCACACGCTCGAGGGACTTGAACCTCAGCACTGAAATAAATAGAACTTGATGGAGGGACAGATTCATATCCCAGAGGCTCCCTTCGCTCTGGAACAGAATTCCAATTCATGTTAGGCAGAGCACCTCACTGAATCTCTTCAAGAAGAATCTTGATGAGTGGATGGGGGATCATAGGTTTGTCCCGGGGATTACTTCCGTGTCACTATTAGACAGAGGCACAGCAAACTAAACCTTAAAAAGGGCACAGTATACTCAAATCAAAGGGTGGCGTAAGCCAAACAAAATCGGGCTAGGCTTATAATTGCCCCAGGGCAGATAGCCTAGTATGAACCTATGAACAGCATACACATAGACCAACATATGCAGAGGTGCTCACAAAAAAATCTAAACAACCAGAGACTTCCAAAACACATACATACTAAACCAACCATAACAGCCAAAGCACACAATAACACAAGCACAAGTGTCTCACCATAAAAGCCCATAGGGCAATCCACATCCACTCCAAATATCTTAGTCACAGGAGACTCTACAGTGAGACATACAGACATTCCCCTCATCAGGCTGAACAAGGAGAAAGTCACGGTCAGCTCTCCTTCTGATGCCAGTATTCATCAGATAGAACAGGCACTCAAGTCTCTCAACAGCGATTATGATTAGGCAGTAGTAGATGTTGGTGTGATGACTTGAGAATGTACCTCCCTGGACTACATGAAGAAAGACATGATTGAGCTCTCTGATCATGTGTCACAGGCAGGTATGTCCCTAGCCTTGAGCAATATATTACCCTCACCTAGGGTGATATCACAATATAAACAAAAAATCATTGACTTAAACAATTGGATTAGTTTCTGGTGTCATTCTAAAGGGATCCAGTTTCTGTCAGCCTGTGATGACATGTTCAATAAACCTTGATGCTTTGCCAGAGATGGTCTTCATCTGTCACACCTGGGATTTTGGCTACTGGCAAATTCTCTTGCCACCCTCATAATGCCTTTTTTGGCAAAGTCAGAAAGACAAAACTCCTATCATAAAAATTTCATCAAGAAACAACCTCAAGGTTATGCTGCTAAACCCTAGGAATCTTGGCATGAAACTACACTAACTGTAAGTAGCCCTCACCTTGGAAGATGCAGACATTTGTGGAGTCAGACCTGGTTCAAGTCCGTGGAGAGCACCCCATATATTGGGTTAAACTTCCTTCCACACATTCAGACCACAAACTGTAGACAAAAAAACTAAAGATGGCGGTGAATCAGTATTAATTAAAGATAAATACACATCCAGAATGGTTAAACAGTATGATTCCTGGAGATACTTCAGGTGCAGTTAACTGTTGGTAGGGCACCTATTCAAAATATTTCCAGCTACAGGACCCCCTTCATGAGTCAGGACACCTATTCTGCCTATTTGGATCTATTTGAGTCTGTCAAGATGCATCTGAACACCATTGTTTTGGGTGACTTTAACTACCCATCCATTGACTGGGTAAGTTACTCGTGTTCAAACTCACTTACCCAAAGGTTCCTCGACTTCGTTAACTCCAGTGCCCTGAATCATCTGGTTGACACCCCCACAAGAGGAGCCAACATCCTGGATCTGCTGCTTACCAATATTGGGGTATTGTTATAGCACTCCCACAGTGAGGTCTTCCCTGGTGAGATCTGACCACAAATCATTCTCATTTGAAGTAACTGTAACACCTGCCCCCCCCCCCCCCCCCCACACACACACGCACACACCAGCTAGACTAAAAAAACTCCTCCAAATCAGATTATAACCTTTTACAGGATGGTATAAATAGCTTCACTGCAACCCCCCTCAGATGGAACTGGTTACTATGCTGAGTTATAAACCAATGCTTTATACAAACACCTATATAACTTCATTGACTCGGGCATACGTGAGCGGCCAAAACAAGCTTTTCAAGGAAGAGCAAACCTGCCTGATGGACAACTGCCATTAACACGCTTTACAATAAGAGAAAGAACTTGCTGCTTAAAAACAAGAGGGAGCAGACCCTAAACTGGAAACACCTCCTTCTCAACTTAAACAAGCAAATAAAACTTCTTGTGAAGTCCTCCAAAGCAAATTACGAATCCAGATTAGCTTCCTTAACTAAGGACAATCATAAGGGGTTCTTCAGTTACATCCATGACCTAAAAGGAAAGGCCCAGATTTGTGTGAACTGGTAGTTAATGATACCACATATACTGAGCCTGTGGACATAGCTAACCTGTTAGCAGACAGGTTCTATGAAAACTTCACTCCCCTCTCCCTGCCACACGTGTACCCCATGACATCCCTACCCACCTGCACCCTACCTTGTATCTCTAAAGAGCAGGTTATAAATACCCTCTCCAAGGCCAAAAACACAGCATCTGTGATGACCTGATAACATTCCTAGCTGCGTCCTACATGGGCTCCAACAAGAATTAGCAACACAACTGGGTACTCTCTTTAATCATAGTGAAAGCACTAGCTTTGTCCCAGATGAATGGAAAATGGCCACCCGTTATCCACTTGCATAAAGATGGTGCTTTCTACTGACCCTGGGAACTATAGACCTATTAACCTTATTTGCAAGGCCATGGAGCAAATCATCATGGACATTATCAACAAAGATATAGGTAATCTCCAAACACTTGACCCTACTGAGTTTGGATTTGTCAAAGGGAGAGATCATGCCTGTTAAACCTGGTGGACTTCTTTGAGACTCTCACCAAGGCCCTAGATAAGGGGAAGTCTGTGCATACAGCCTACCTAGACTTAGTCGAGGCTTTTGGGGACTATACCTCACTCAGGTATCATTGATAAACTTGCCCAGCTTGATATCAACCCTTATGTTGTTAGGTAGGTTGCCATCTGGCTCACTGATAGAACCCATACATGCAGAATAAGGGAATCTACCTCCAACAGCAGACCTGTAACAGGTTGTATTCCACAGGGATCAGTCCTGGGACCTTTACTGCTTGAAATCTATTTCTCGAAGTACAAACAAAAACTAAGGTCTGTGGCTGACAAAGTTTGCTGATGACTGCAAGCTGAGAGTGGTCATAGAATTTCCAAACAATGTCAACATCCTACATAGAGGGTCTTAAGCAAACAGATGATTGGTGTCAAATCCATGGCCTTAAACTCAATGCAAAAAATTTTATTATCATCCCTTTCAGTAAGGACGATGTTCCAGTTAACTACCACATCAACAGCAACACCCTAAGTACGCATTCAGTGGTGAGAGACCTGGGCACACAGGTTGACAGCAACTTTACCTTTGATCACCATGTCTCCACAGTACTAAGCAGGGCATTCTGTATTGCCCATCTCATAAGTAAAGGCATTGCCTCCAGAAAAAAAGTTGTAACCTCCCTTTACTCTTCCTTCATCAGACCAATAATTGAGTACAAAACTCCCCTTTTGGTATGTACCTTTCCAAGCACCTGCAGCAATTGGAGAGACCATAAAGGTTCCTCACAAGGAAAATTCAAGGTCCACCTTTCTTATGTGGATCAGCTGAAATCACTGTTCCTTTAGTCTTTTTCAAACAGACTATTCAGAGGTGATCTCTGCCTTGCATAGAAAGCAATCTCTGACCCTGCTTTATTGGAAATACTGCATATCTGCAAATCAAATGGCACACTGGTTACTTGCTCTAAAGACCTTAACCTGGTATGTGACATTAATAGAACCTGCTGGAGGGACAGATTTGTCTCCTGGAGGTTACCACAACTTTGGAACAGACTCTGACTTCATATCACATCGGCCCTCTTCAGACACTGGACGAATGGATGGATAACCATAAACTCACCCTGAGGGTTCCACCTGTGTCTCGGACGGGGCAGTTGACTGCCGGGATGATAGGGTTTTAATTCCCTGTAAGCACCTGTTTACTGAGGGCATGCAGCAGGTACTAATGGAAGCAAAGAACCCTGCTACCAGAAAATCATTTATTATTAAGTGGAAAATGCTTTCTAGTTGGTGCCAGCAACATAACCACCATCCACACACTGTATTTGTTCTCTGTTTTTACAATATTTTTTATTTATTTTATTTATTTATTTTACATTTGTTAACCGGGCTAGTCCAACTGGATACATGTCCATTTTCAGTGGAGGCCCGGGGAGAAAAGCTCCTCTACAGTACTACTATAGTAAGACTAAAACAAAAACTTTATCAGAATATATCAACATATACAAATAATATCTAATAACATATTCTTTAAACCTTCTGTTACAATTAAGAACATTTGAGTATAAATATGAGGTACAGTAAGAAGTCTCTCTATTACTTAGAAAAGTGTACATTATGACAGTACAGATAAAGTACCTAGTTAGTCTAATACATCTTTAAAAGAAGATAGAAAGTAGAGATTTAGTTCCTTTATTAGAAGTGAGGTAATAGAAACAGCTTTGTAGAGAGTTATGTAGAGAGTTAGATATACGAGATAAAGAGAGAGTGGAAAAAAATCTCATAGCAGGGAGGTATGAAAGGTTAGTCTGGGTTATTGCAAGAGCAAAGCCAGTGGTTGGAAAAGAAATGTTTAAGTTTAGTTTTAAATAGTGGGATTGATGTTTGAGTGGTGAGGTCTTGAGGTAGTTGATTCCATAGTTTCCCAACTGAGTTTGAGAATGTGGAGTCACCTGCTGAGTTCTTAGAAAGAGAAGTATGAATCAGTATTTTGTTGGAGGAGCAGGTTTTCAGATTGCTATAGGGTTTTATGAGGGTGGAGAGCATTGGGGTATTGTCTGGGTGGTAAAGAGCTTTATGGGCAATTGTAAGTTGGTTAAAATGTATAAGGTTAGGTAATTCTAGCCACCCTAGTTTTTTAAGGTTAGAACAATGGTGAGTCCTATATGGAGATGCTGTAGCAAATCTGGCAATATTATTATAAGATGTAGTTAGTTTGGTAAGATTATATTTAGAAAGGTTTGTATAGATTGGGGAGGCATATAAAAGGGAAGAGATTAAGTGGGTTCTAGCTATAGTGGTTCTGGCTTCAGGAGTAAGGAAAGATTTAATTCTATACAGAGAGCCTAGTTTTCTGTTAGTTGATTTTATTGTGGAGTCAATGTGTGTCAAATTTGAGTTGGTTGTCAATTGTAATGCCTAGTAGTTTGGTGTTATTGTCTGGGGAGATAAGGATGCCATTGTTGGCTGTGAGAGAAATTAATGGAGGGAGACAAGATGGTGGGTGTAAAATCAGGAGTTTGGTTTTCTTTGGGTTAAGGAGGAGACAGTGGTTGGAGAACCATTGCTCTATGGTAGTGAAGGTATTTTGTGTAAGGGAATAAAGTTCTGACTGTGTTGGGGCTGAGCAGATAATGGTTGTATCATCAGCATATTGAATGCAAGTTGATAGAGGAGTAGCTAGGTAAAGATCATTTATAAAGATGGAAAATAGTAGAGGGCCTAAGATAGAGCCCTGAGGAACTCCTATAGAGGTGGGAAGGAGATCAGAGAGATGGTTATGCCAGAGTACTGCCTGTTTGCGGTTATTCAGATAGGATGTGAACCAATTTAAGGCTGTATTGTCAAAAGAGAGGGACTTTAGATGATGGAGGAGAAGTTTGTGGTTGACCATATCAAAGGCTTTGGATAGGTCAACGAAGAAGGCTGAAGAGGGTATGTTATTATTGCGGTTATTATTTATTGAGTCAATAAAGGAAAGTAAGGCTGTAGTAGTGCTATGGAAAGGGCGAAAACCATGTTGGCACTTAGCTAGGAGGTTATTATTTAGCAGGTGATTTAGTACCTGTTTGTGGATGCATTTCTCCATTATTTTTGCAAGTGGTGATAATAATGCTATTGGACGAAAGTTAGAATACTCAGTAGAGTCACCACCTTTGAATAGTGGGATAATATAAGAGATTTTCCATAATGATGGAATTGTGCTTTCTTTTATGGTCCTGTTAATCAATATGGAGATGGGGTAAGCTATGGCTTTTGCACCAATTTTAAGGAATTCTGCTGGTAACTTGTCGGCTGAGGGAGTTGTAGGTTTTAATTTTTGAAGTAAGGATGATATATATGTGGTGGGTATGGGTTTGAGGTGGAATGGGGGGGGAGTGGGACCTTGGTTTAGCAGTTTGGAGGTATCAGGGCTTTGTTGGTTAGCTAGCTTTAGAATGGCAGAGGTAAAGAAAGTATTAAAGGCATTAGCCGTTTATAATGGGCAGTCGGGGTTTGAATCAATAGGATTTGGTGTGGCAACTTTTCCTGGTGATAGCAGTGTATTAATGGCGGTCCAGAATTTATGTGGTTGGTGTAGGGATGTTTGTTGTAGCTGAGTATAAAAGTTCTTCTTGTCTTGTAGAATGGCTTTTTTTGTTAAATTTCTTTGTTCTCTGAAAATAAGGCGATCAGTTGTATTTTTAGAGGTGCCATTTTATCCAGGCTTTGTTTCTACTAAGGATTAGATTCCTGGTGGCATTAGAAAGCCATTGGGCTGTTTTAGATTTAATTCTTATAGAACGCATTGGAGCGTGATGTTCTAGGATTGTCAGAAAAGTATGATTGAAGTAGTTAACCGCTGCCTATAGGGAGAGATTTAAGAGATGACCAATTAACTTGCATAAGTTCATTTTGAAACAGTATGGGATCTAGGAATTTTTTGCTACGGGATGTTATGACTTGTGTGGGGATGGTTAAACTTGTTTTATGCCTGATGATATATGTTAGAGAGTGGTCGCTGAGGTCATCTGGGAGAGTCCCTGTTGTATACTTTAGCTGGGGACTGTTTATAAGTATCCAGTCAAGTATACTTTCTTTGTTATTTTGTTCGTTTGTTCTTGTTGGGGAGTTAATGGTTTGAGTAAAGTCATGTAGGTTAATAAGAGTGGGTGGATTGGTGTATTGACATAAATTCCAGTCAATATTAAAATCTCCTAAAAGAATAGTTTCTTGAGGGAGATTTAGTGAAAGCCAATTTAATAGGTCTTCTAAAATAGTGGGATTTTTTCCTGGGGGAAGATAGGTGCAGATAATGTTAACTGTTTTGTGAGGGTTGAGCTGAAGTTTGGAAATAATTATTTCTACATTATTATCAGATGGAAGAGTATGATTTTCTTTGCTTATTTGCAATCCGGTTTTATACAGAATTGCTACCCCACCACCTTTTTTGTTTAAGCGGTCTTGCCTGAGTATGTTATAGCCAGGGGGGGTGATTTCATTATCTTTAATTGTAGGTTTGAGCCAAGTTTCGTTAGGCAGAGTATATCAAACTGTTGGACATCTAGGAGGGCATGGATTTGTGGTATTTTGTTACAGATGCTACGTATATTTAATTGAGCAATTGAGAGTGATTTGGGGGGTTTGGTAGATGGTGTTGGTCTTGTAAATAGTTGGTGGCTGTTAGAGAATGGTAGGAGTGAGTTAGGGCCAGGGTTGGGGTGGATATCACCATGTATTAATGAGCAGATTAATATAGGGTTGTAAGATTGAGAAATTTTGTGGTAGTAGTAAAAATGTTTTTTAAGGCTTTGAGTAGGATATTTGATGTGAGAAAGTCGGTGATATTTAGCTTGGAGGTAGGAAGTTTTGTGGATGGTGTTGAGATAGGTAATTGTTAGAGCTAGGGGGGATATTTGGTTTACTTTGTGTGGAATTGTTAGAGTATAAGGAAGGGCTTGTTCATAAGAGGTGGAGAAATAAGTAGAGATGATGATGGTTAGGAAGGATATAAGTAGCAAAGGTTGGCATTGGTTAGACATGTTTAGAGAATGTATAACTGAAATAGAGTGGGAAGATAGTGTGAAGAGTGGGAAGGAGAGAAGATAAGTGGTGAAGGGAGGGGCTGGTTTTAGAAGGTAGGGTAGGCAGGTAGGTGAAGTGGGGAGGGGCTAGGTCTAGAAGGGGTGGGGATAGATTGAGGGGTGTGTCTATGAGGGTATAAAGGTAGAGGTGCTAGGGGCGGGTGGTATTTGGGGGCAGGGAGGGGAGCGGAGTGAGCCCGCAGGGCGAACGGAGCGGGAAGAGCCAAAGGAGTGGTGTGGCACAGAGAAAACAATCTGTAAGGAGAGGAAAACAGCAGGTAGGTAAGAAAATAAGTATATAGTTATAAGGTATGTGAAGGGTAGAGTCAAACCTATGAATATGTTAAGGTTTGGAGCACAGGGGAGTAGTAGGATTTGGTATAGCAGGGTCCTGAGAGTAAGAAAGGAGGTAAAGAGGATAGGGAGAGGTACAGACACCAAATCAAGAGATAAAGGGGTGTGTGTTGTAATAAATCAGGAAGGAGCAGATTTAAAAGAACAAAGGATGCCACCTAGTGGCCTGAGGGAGTATATATATCACTGATATACTCGTAGGTGGCTAATAAAGGAGGAAAGGTGAGAGGGAAGAGAGGATAGAAGTATAAAAAGGTAGTCGAAAGTCTAGAGTAGAGTAGTGAAGAGGGCCGGACCTATTGGCTGCTGGCAGTCCTGTGCAAGTAGCTAGACTGGTTCACCCAGTTCAGCTGATGTGGGTTAAACATATATGAATAGCATACTTTCACAGTCTGTCTGGTAGATATCTCCGATGCCAGGAGGGTTGGAGTGTAGCAGACAAGAGGAAATGGTCTTCCAGGAGGGTAGAGGCAAATGATATAGGTATTTGCAGGGTCCACTTATTCAAGCTACTAAAATAGTAAAAGAGAGAGAGGAAAGATGATAAGGCAAACAGAGAGAAATAAAAAATAAAACAGTGCAGATAACAACAGCTTACAATCATGTACTACAACTGGTTAATCTTCTGTACTTTAAGAAAGATGTTAACTAGAAAAGTATGAGCATTTAGTGAGTATGCATTTTAAAACATAAGAACAATATTATGAGCAGGCCTAGGTTCATGAGATTTTACAGTCAAAAGAAACAGCAAACAAAGAGATTAATGACATAGGGTTTGACTCCAAATATTGTTAATTAGAACTAAATAACTAACTAGAAGGGTAGGACTCTTAAAGAGAGTTTAAGTAAAAAGGCGCGTTTTATTGTAAAAAGCTTTAAAACTGATACAGTCGTTTTAGATAAAGCAATTGCTTAGTTAACTAATGGGTTCAAATTACAGGAAAAACCTTAGTTTTGTAGTTTTAAATATAGAAGTGTAGTTCAGGACAGAACCTAAGTGTCTGTAGCCGTAGTTAATAGAGAAATAATAAAGAGGCGGGAAGGGCAAGTAATAGCGCTACACAGTCCTGGGTATCAGACCGAGATTTATAACCTTAGTGTGAGCGGAAATGCTCATAATGAGCAATACCAATTTAACTAAATACAGGACAACCAAAAACAGGCGCCAAAGTCAGGATAACATCTATTCCACCCTTCTAGTAGTATGAGGTATAGTCGCTCTGTTATAACACATAACAAACTTCAATATCAAGGGAGCGTTAAAGCCCAGCTAGAGAACATTAGCGCAGTATCATAAACTGTAGTCTCCGTTGTTAAAACGCTCTATGGTAACAATTAGAAACATCATCAGCGTGTGATACCCAGCTGGTGAACAGCTAGTGAACATTAGCGCAGTATCACAAACTATAGTCTACGTTGTAAAAACGCTCTATGGTAATATTTAGAAACATCGTCAGCGTGTGATAACCATAAGGTAAAACAGATTCAGAAAACCAAGAACAGTAATTAACAATTAGCAGTACAGGAGTAGAATAGTAATGCTTGCAAGTGGTATAAGGTCAGAACCACGAAAACAAACCAAGCTTAGATTTAGCAACACATCAAACTTTCTCGAAACAAAACAGTAATTAAGTATTAGCAGAGCTGGAGTATAATAGTAATCCTTACAACTGGTTTGGGATCAGAACCATAGCAACAAACTAAGTATTGGTTCAGTAAAAATATCAACGTTTCATACACAATGCATGAGCTGGTCAAGGTTATGTTTCATCATTAACGAAGATAACACATCATCTACGTGTAAAACAACAATAAGACTATAGGCTTACAGTAAGTTTCCGTCAAGCTTCAGGTTCGGGACACACAGCAGCCAGGTAGCTAGGTGGAAAGAAAGATGGCGTCCAGGGAGGTGGAGATGTATTTATAGGGTAGGTTAGATGGCGTGGGGGAGGGTGCAGAGGGAGGAACACTGATATTGGTCCTAGGCGGGAAATATCCAAGAAGGAGTGTGGTTGATAAGAAGATAGGGGTGTATTGGTAATGTGGGCGGGGTCTAGAGTTGTGTGAGTAGGCGGAGTAAGAGGACGGGGGAGGGAGAGAGAAGATAGTGTGAGGAGACTAAGGGAGGAAAGAGATAGAGTTATATAGGTGAGCAACTAGCGATAGTACTGGACCTATGAAGGAGAGGATAGCACAAATGGGAGAGAGTGCCAAAGGAGTGGTGTGGCACAGAGAAAACAATCTGTAAGGAGAGGAAAACAGCAGGTAGGTAAGAAAATAAGTATATAGTTATAAGGTATGTGAAGGGTAGAGTGAAACCTATGAATATGTTAAGGTTTGGAGCACAGGGGAGTAGTAGGATTTGGTATAGCAGGGTCCTGAAAGTAAGAAAGGAGGTAAAGAGGATAGGGAGAGGTACAGACACCAAATCAAGAGATAAAGGGGTGTGTGTTGTAATAAATCAGGAAGGAGCAGATTTAAAAGAACAAAGGATGCCACCTAGTGGCCTGAGGGAGTATATATATCACTGATATACTCGTAGGTGGCTAATAAAGGAGGAAAGGTGAGAGGGAAGAGAGGATAGAAGTATAAAAAGGTAGTCGAAAGTCTAGAGTAGAGTAGTGAAGAGGGCCGGACCTATTGGCTGCTGGCAGTCCTGTGCAAGTAGCTAGACTGGTTCACCCAGTTCAGCTGATGTGGGTTAAACATATATGAATAGCATACTTTCACAGTCTGTCTGGTAGATATCTCCGATGCCAGGAGGGTTGGAGTGTAGCAGACAAGAGGAAATGGTCTTCCAGGAGGGTAGAGGCAAATGATATAGGTATTTGCAGGGTCCATTTATTCAAGCTATTTCACAGTCTGTCTGGTAGATATCTCCGATGCCAGGAGGGTTGGAGTGTAGCAGACAAGAGGAAATGGTCTTCCAGGAGGGTAGAGGCAAATGATATAGGTATTTGCAGGGTCCACTTATTCAAGCTATTTCACAGTCTGTCTGGTAGATATCTCCGATGCCAGGAGGGTTGGAGTGTAGCAGACAAGAGGAAATGGTCTTCCAGGAGGGTAGAGGCAAATGATATAGGTATTTGCAGGGTCCACTTATTCAAGCTATTTCACAGTCTGTCTGGTAGATATCTCCGATGCCAGGAGGGTTAGAGTGTAGCAGACAAGAGGAAATGGTCTTCCAGGAGGGTAGAGGCAAATGATATAGGTATTTGCAGGGTCCACTTATTCAAGCTATTTCACAGTCTGTCTGGTAGATATCTCCGATGCCAGGAGGGTTGGAGTGTAGCAGACAAGAGGAAATGGTCTTCCAGGGGTATCTGAGATGCAAGTTCTTATGGTGACTTGTTTGAGTTACTATGCTATGGCCATCCCTACACCTCCATCAAGGCTCTTTTATCATTATTTCAGTGTGTTTGCTCATGGATCTCTCTCTCTCAATTTATTGTCATGTCAAAATGTTGTTGAAAGGGGTTTTGCATAAGAGTTCTCCAAGAAAACCAGTATTCCCTCCTTGGGAATCTTAATTTTGTGTTGGAGAAACTAACACCTGCTTAATTTGAACCAGCTAACACTGCTGACTTGAGGTTCTTAACATAGAAAACAATTTTACTGATTGCTTTGACCTCTACAAGAGGGGTATCTGAGATGCAAGTTCTTATGGTGACTCAACCCAATCTCATTTTCCAAAGAGAGAGGATTTCTTTTAGATCTAATCCTTCTTTTACATCTAAAGCGGGTCCAAGTTTACTTTAAGCCAGAGTATCCATCTTCCCATTTTTCTTTCCGCACCTGAAAATGAGGGAGGAAGGATGCTCCATATTTTAGATGGTCACAGAAAACTCTGGTACTCTCTTGAGAGAAGGAAGTCTTTCAGATCTTCAGGTCGGTTGTTCATTTCTTGTGCTACTAGGGAGAAGGGAAAACCTTTGTCCTATTATTACATAAGGCTATTATTTTATGTTATACTCGTAAAAAAAACTATTCCAGGTGGGGGTCAAGGCCCACTCTGCCAAGGACTTGGATTCATCTGTGGCTTTTTGGAAATGGTTGGATTCTAGAAGTATACTAAAAGCTGCTACTTGGTCCTCCATACAAACTTTATGTACCACTATAAGCTTCATTCCTTCACTAGGTCTAGATCAAGCTTTGCAAGGACTATTCTCAGGGTCTCCTGGACTCTTCTTGCACCACCCAAATGTACCTAGCGATGGTAATCTGTCCATATAGCTAACACTACTTCAGCAGTGATCCTTTGACCATCTTCTGTTATGGTAAGTCTTCTTATACAGCTGTACTTTTCTGATTTATAGATACTAGAGATAACTAACATTTCCTTCCATTCAACATTAAAGAGACAAGTTAGCCATGATGATCCAACCTTACTCCCTTCAACATCCTGATCAAATCCATATCTGCAGCCTTAAAACTATGGAACCCTCTAATTTACTACAGTGATATTGACTTTAGCTGTAGTGTTTGTTTGAGTTTCTTACTCAAAATGTTACTTCCACCTCCAAATATTCTTATCAGCAATGGTCAGCTGTTTTACCACCATAATTTGACACACTGTGCCCAAGGGCTCAACCTATTATCCTGAGATGCAAATCAGTTTGTGATGACCTCTTCAAGTCTGCATGAAGTCTTTCTTCATAGTCTCTATACTCATTCCATTGTCAAGATTCCATTTCAGCAAGTAGTGTTGCCATGGCTTTCTATGTGGTGAGCACCTGTTGACCATTAATTTGTAACTTCCCACAATGTAACATCTACCAATGGGTTTTAGAGATACAGCACTGGCAGGCCTCTACCCCACTCTGGTCACAGATCCTTGTTGCCCCCCCCCCCCCCCAACTCACTAAGGTTTTTAACATACTCCCTTTAGAATCTGTGTCCGTGGCCACAGAGTGAACATGGTCATGTTCTTTTTGGCGGTATGAACCAAATTAATGTTATGTATAAGACTCTAAGATGCGTTATTCAGTCACTCTCAGGGTTGGTCTAGATGACTCTGGCAAATTCAGCTCATCACCAAGTGGAAATAAGCTGACAATTTTGCTTCTCTCTTCATTCAAGTGTCTAGTATCTAAGAACTGAGGTCTGATGACAAATACCAAAGTCTGTCATCAGCCTTTGGTTAAGATGATGTCGTCATTTCTTGAATGAGCTCAAGTGATTTTCTTGCCATTGGGGTGACATTCCATATCTCTAAAGTCACTCTGTTATCCTCCTTAGCTGAAGGTTTTCCTGTATGAATTTTGAGTTTAATGTACACACACATCTATCTGTTGATATAGATATATATTCATGCCCTTCAAGCTGATGGCTTTTCATATGGAACAGTTTTAGTTTTCTCTTCCCTATTTTTCATGCAATTTATTTGAAATATATTTTGTATGTTTTTACTGAGTTCTCCATTTTTTATGTGAATGTAGTATATAATGAAATCAGAACTATATTTCAAATTGCAGATCAGACACTTTTTTATTTTCAGTCGATGCTGTTAATCTCAACATATGCTAATCATGGAAATGAATGTTCATTACCAATTACAAAAATCAAATATGCAAATTGAGCAAATCATTTCTTACAATAACACAGCAAATCTAAAATGCTTATTAGTGATGTGGTATTAATTCTAGAATATGAAGTTCTGCTGTTCTCGGATTACTTAGAAACACAATAGGGCATTAAGAAATGTATAACTCATTGCACATTCCTACTTTTTGTAGGATTTTGCAGTGCATTAATCAGAAACGATTCAAAAGCCTTTGTAGTGCAACAGTGGTATGAAGCCTCCAGTAAGTAGTGACACCGGTGGTGGTGCTGGATAATGCCACATGCAAATATGCAGTCCAGGGGTACAGCTAATGTAAATTAGGTGCTGAGGATCTTCACACCATGATATAGCATGGTAGAGTGATTCAAAGACAGCAGTGACCTCCTTTTTCAGAGCAGGGCAGTGAGGATGGATGGTAGTTTGAAGGTGTATATGTACTGAAATCTGCATCAGAAGGGGCTGTTTCAGCACAATAGCAGCTAAGTAATGTGAGGATATGCTTGTGTGCGTGAATGTATGTGTGAGGATATGGTTGTAACTGTATTGGGTTGTGTATGTCTGGGAGTGGTAGTAATTGTGTACATGGCTCAGAATGTGGGTGTCTGTGTAGGTACTTTGTTGCGTGAAACAGTAGAAGAATACCTAACACAGTTGGAACAATGAGAGTAAATGATTGATTCAGAAGCCTGCAAGTCCTTGGAGAACTTTCACTCTGTGACTTTTGCATGTCTCTGAATCACTAGCTAGTTCCACAGCACATAACAGCAAATCATTAATAGGCTTATCCAGTAGCCAGACAATAAGACATAGAAAGGATTTAAGATGTAATTTTCTATTTTAATAGATAACACATTTATAAAACAATAATTTGCTTTTTCTCCTTCCAGCTACAAAGAGAGCCTGCAGACCCTAAGAGGTGCCAGTGCTGGAGTAACTTGTACATTGTGTGACGACACACGGGTTATTGGTGCATCAAAGGATAATTCCATATGGATTTGGGATTTTGGGATAGCAACAAGGACTCTGTGAAGCATAGTATTTGTCCTTCATCACTTTTATTGTCATATGCTTTCATTTGTATTTCACTGGGAAAAGGGTCATAACGTACTGAAAAGGTGGTGTAATTCTGGTTCTTTACAAAAAAATTGTAATTAACTAATTTCCCATTTGTAGTGACGCTTAATCCAATGATGCTTTGGTAAGTAACACCTTAGAGTGGACTACGGTAGTACTACATGCAGCTTTACTTTTGTAGACAGTAGTCTCATTTGATTTTGACAATCCTTAGATTTTATGGTCACCAATTTTTTGGTACCTGTGGCACAGAATTACTTTATAATTCTTGAGACGTTAAGATCTTAGCTTTTGACTCTCATGTTATTAAACTGTTGGGTTATAGGACACAGTGTAATATACCTCTGGAATAACAAATTCAGAATGGCAGTGCACCTTATCCCAAATGAATGACCACCATGAAACTATCATGGAGATATTTCCATGAAACAATATAATCTGATTCCTGGTATGTGGGCCAAAACTGACTCTTAAGGAAAAGCTACAGTCTGAAGACAGAACAACTATTTTCATTTATGCCAAGAATATTTGCATCTTTTCTGATAAAGGAATTTGTAATTATCAATAGTCAAAGACAGCTGTGGAATTTCATCACAATATAATACTAATATGACATTTTGCTCTGTATTTGAGCATTAACCATGCCATGTGCTGTAACAGTAACATGACAGCAATGTATTTGATTGGGATTGCTGTTACCCGACAGAACTCCACAAGGCTGAAGTTCAGATAAAAGCATGGTATGTTATAATGCTGGATACTGAAACTTTGTCAAGGTGTGTGTTAGAAGCTATCCATGACCCAGTGTGAGTGGTATATAGCAGTTTACAGTCAAATTGAGACTAAGGATTAGAGTCACATGACCATCTGCAAGGTATGCATGTAAATGATATTTTACAATCGTTTGTACTGATCTGTGGGCTTCATGTTTGGAAAATAAAAGCATGATAAAGGACCTGGAACATTTGTCAGGGACCTTTAAATACATAAGCAGTCACATTTTTAGCTATATTTGATCTTATTGTACTTCAGTGTCTCCTATAAATTCCCCAAATTGTTTCAGGTAGTTACAGAAATTGGTGACTCAGTTTTGTCCAGTGGCAGTATGTACGAGACAGAACACTCATAAACAGAGTAGGTGCCACCTGTGTCGATCACTCTGCACATTTGTTTGGATGTGCCGCTTTGCTTGTTGCAGTACTGTGTTTTTCTGTGTGTAAGTGAATGTTGCAGAAGTGGTTCTGTTGTGAGGGACTGGACTCTTCCATGTGTGTGTTCTGCAAAGAAATACTATATTGCAGAAATGAGGTTTTTAATGCTATGTGTTGCCTATGTTAAGGGTGATCAATGCACTGGCAAAATGCTCTGTTCAGCATGTTTCTGTGACCTCATAGTGAATTACAGTAACTGAGGGTACAGAAAGTTTAGCCCACTGCATTGGAGCTACAATGGACTGCCTCATCTGTAAACAAGCATTTATATTTATTTTTTGTATTTCTATTAGGGTAGTCGAATCTTGTTAAGAGTCTGATATAATGAATTTGCAGCTTAGCTACCTTACATCTGTCATTTTCATTCTTTTCATCTGGCATTTCTGACTAAGGCATTTTCTTCCTTAATTATTTTAATTTCCTGTGATTGGTTATCACTGCTGATATTTCATTGCACAGTTTAACTATCCATTGAATACGCTTATCTCTCACCTTTAGAAATAGTCTAACATATGAAATTGCCCGTTATGTTTAGACATTCACTGACCAGCCATTACAGCAATTCTGATACCGCTCTCTTTTAAGGATTGTACCAGTCTTATTGACTATTCACAATAATGGCGCCAGGAAGTCGTTCGTTCGTTCTTCAGGTTTCGCTTATAATTCAAAATCTTTAATTCAATTCTGCATTTACACATCTTCAGAATAATATTCGACTATATATGTGCTATTTTAAATGAGATACTTGTTAAATTCTGTTCTGCATCCTTTTGTTTTAAGCATCATGTATACAAGATTGCCAATTAACATTTAGGTGTACATGGACAAATACCAAAACATATATGCATTATGTACATGAAATGTATACGAGCTGTAGCAAAAAAACTGCTGAATCACAGACTGAGCCTGGGGGAGGGGGGGTGCAGGGGGACCTATTGGCTGCAGTTGTTGAGGTAGGCAAAGCAGTAATTGAGTAGGAGTCAAGTGACTTTGGAACTATATCAAGTACATTACCCAATTTAAGTCAGATTTCTGTATTGTGAGTAAAGTTTGGAGTCTTTACAGATGAATGAAGTGATTCACAAGGTAACCTTGAAAGAAAAGCGTTGGATTATAATTCAAAGCCAGGAAGAGATGACCACTGTTATCCTGCTTGCTGAAGATGAGGTTTGTGGAGGTTATTGGAACTATTGACCTTTACTGGGGCTGATCTACTAGTGTTATACAGTTTGAGATGCAGACGTGAGAAGGTCTTTAAAGATATTGCTGGAATACTTTTATTTTCTGTAACTTCAGAAATACTTAGACTTTATGGAATACTGATGCTTATTTTGTTAGTTTCCACACTTAATGAGAACCTATTTTTGTCTGCATAAATACACATGCCTATATTTGAAAATCGATCATAGGAAGTTACTAGGCTACTGGCCCTGAGGCCCTTATAAGCCTAGCCAGGATTGTAGCCCATGTTTAGACAAGTCAGCACCCGATGCCCCTGTCCAGCAGGGACATTTGTGTAATCCCAGGGGTGTATTTTCTTTTTCCCATCCAGTTATCCAGGTTGCACTTAAAAAGGGATAATGAGGTGCTCTGCTTGATGTGGAGAGGGAGTCTATTCTACAGATGGGGGGAGTCTCTGAACACAAATCTGTCCCTCCAACTACTTCTATTGATGTCACAGACCAGGATGAGGTCACGTGTGTGGGTTACTCAAGTGGAGCTTGACTTGTGGATATGCAGCAGTCCCATTAAGGAGGGGTCTGAGATTGCTTTGTATGCCAGACAGAGGTCACCTCTGAAGATTCTGTATGAAACTGAGAAGAGGGACAAGGCTTTTAGCCAATCTGCATATGGTAGATGTTTGAGGCCCTGGCTTCTCCTGGTAAGGAACCTCTGTGGTCTCTCCAGATGCTGCATGTGCTTTGTTTGGTACATGCCAGTAGGGTATTATGCTCAATAATGGGCCTTATAAGGGAAGAATACAGAAATGTTATGACCTCCTTGTCCCTGGATGAGATACCTTTACTTATGAGGTGGGCCATGTAAAACGCTTTCCATACATTGGAAGCAACATGGTGGTCAAAAGTGGGGTTGCTATCATCCTGGATACCCAAATCCCTCACAAATGATTGCATGCTTATGACGTTATTAATGTGATAATCTGTGGGTACGTCACTCTCCCAAAGGGGAAGGTTATGCATTTTTTGGTACTCAACTTAAGACCATGTTTCTGGCACAAGTCATTTGTTTGGGTAAGACCTTCTTGGAGGATGTCCACATCACTAGGGTAATTGGTGACAACAGTCATCTGCAAACTTGGCCAGCTATAGCCCACTGGTTTTGGCCTGCATCTCAGAAAAGTATATCCCAAATAAGAGGTCCCAAGACCGATGCCCTGGTGTACGCCACTCATTATGGTTCTACTGCTTGAGGTGGCTTCCCCTATTTTGACTAGGTGGGTACTTTCACTGAGCCAGTTTGCTACCCATATGATAGGTGATGTGCAATGTCTTCCCCTCATCCATGGCTTTGGAAACAGTCTCAAAGAAGTTGACCAAATTTAACAGACATGACCTCCCCTTGATGAAGCCAAACTGTGTGGAATCAAGTGTTTGGAAGTTGCCAATGTCCTTGTTAATGAGTCAATGATAATCTGATCCATGGCCTTACAGATCAGACTAGTTAGGCTGATGGGTCTATAATTTCCCAGATCGGTGGACACCACCTGTATGCAAAGGGATTACAGTGGCTGTTTTCCACTCTCCACTCAGCTGGAGCAAAGCTGGCACTCGGGCTTTGGTTGAATAGGGTGCTTAATGGTGCTGCAAGTTCCTGCCTGAGTTCATACAGGATGCAGCCTGGGATGTTATCAGGTCCCAAAGAGGCTGTATTTTTTGCCTTTGAGAGGGCAGTGATGACCTGTTCCCTAGATAGGGGTTAGGGGGCAGGTACTGGGGATGTCCTGATTTACAGAGAGTAGGGACAGAGGGGTAAGTTTTCACTAAATCTGTCAGCCAGCAGGTTGGCTATATCTACTGAATTTGCATGCGTCCTTGACCACCAATTCTGGGCAGATCTGAGCGCTTCTTCTGAGACTGTGGACATATGTGAAGAAGGCTTTATGATTGTCTGTAGTAGATGTGGCCAATTTGGATTTGAAATTTGCTTTGGAGGATTTCACAAGTGCTCTTATTTGCTTGTTCATGCTAAGGAGAGAGTGCTTCCAATTGGGAAACTGCTGCTTCTTGGTCCTGTACAGAATTTTTTCCCTTTTGTTATAGAGTTTATTTATTGCAGATCTCCACCAGACCGGTTTACTCTTCCTTACAGGGGATGATTTTGTCCTGCTGGGTACTCCTGATTCCATGCATCTGGTGTTGATTTGGACATTGGTGCCAGTTCCTACAGAGGGGGAAGGGGCTGTGAAGCTGTTTACCGCCTCCCGAGGAATGGTATAATCAGCTTTGGCGAAGTTTCATTTGTTTGACCCTAGCTAGAGGGGGATCAGGGGAGACGGTGACTTCGAAAGTGACCACTTTGTGGTCAGATCTTACCAGGGAGGATGATACTGTGGGGATTGCAAAAGTCTTGTGTTGATTCTGCAGCATACTACACTGGTGGAGAAGGAAGGCACAAAACCATTTTTATTATAATTTATGACTTTTTTAAGCTACATATAAAGTAAAATACACCGAGTTTTGGCACCTCTTAAATAAGGCATGGAAGCTCTGCCTAAGTATCTGTTGCTACTGACTAATTGTTTAACAGAAGTATGCCTTTAAAGCAAATGCCATTTAAAGAGAGAGGAATTTGTGCTTCTTGAAGAGCTTCTGAATACTTGTTTCTGTAAGGGTAATTCCTGAGTTTCTCCGCATGACTGTTGCTCATACATGGATGTGTTCTGGAAACTATGTTTTGAGGCAGTAAAAAGGAGTCATCTTGAATGAAGTGCGCGTGTGTGTGTGTGGTCCCCCAAACCCTTGGGTGTAGTGGAATGTAGATGTTGTACTCTGCTACAATTTGGAAATAAATTTACTGAAGATTTAGTAAACGCTAGAATGACTTTGATAAACTCTTCTTTATCATCGCATGAGATGTACAGCAGATTTGCAAAATCAGCCTCCCTTCTCACTGGTAATCCCAAACACCAGTAACACCTCCCATCTCACTGGTAATCCCAAACACCAGTAGCACTAAGAAGACACTAGGGAAGGAATATAATACACAAGCAAATCTGGTTGTGATCTGTATACATTAGGATAAAAGAGAATAACATATTACAGAGGTTGGGATACCAGCCTTTTTCAAGCAAAATATTACACCCCATAACTCGTGTGTAGTTTATAATAATACATAATAATTGCCACGATTTTCACAGGATTAAATATTTATGGAAGTTAATGGGGAAAAAGTTTCAAAACGATACGTTGCCTGACATTTATTCCCAACTTTGTTACAATTGCTTGTGATTCGACCAGCCTGATGAAGGGTAAGACACACTTGAAATTTAAATGGACATGTGAAACAAAAAATCTTCTTTAAGCATCTAACAGCTATGCTGTATTCAGAATCAACACCAATAGGTAAGGATTTCCTCAAAGAATTCATGATGCATACCTGAGGTAGGCATATTAGCTGAGGATGACTGTTGTTTGTCACATCAGAGGAAAGGTCAGCAGTGCTGAGAAACGCTATCTAGAGAACAAAAGTATGTCTGGTCATCACAACCTAAACTATCACTTGTTAGGAAAGAGCCTTTATAATAACTGCTCACATGTCTTTTATCATGACTACAGACACAATGACTGCAACCTCAAATTATCCCGGTAAACTTTGATCCATCAACCCTTTTAAATTCGGGCATCACCACATTCCCTGCCACTTGCACTTTATTGCAGATAAGCTGCTACTGCCCTCATCTCATTTGGTGGGGATAGAAATGGTGGTTCTGTGGCTGGCCGATCATGCAACACAGTGACTGCTGAGTCAGAGAAAAACACATTGACTGTGGTAGTCCAGGAAAGTGGCTATTTAATAGATAGTCTCTAGGAAACAGGAAAATAATAAAGCTAATAAGAATCTGCCATCCTTAGAGCTATATTAAGGCCATTTCCCCTACCAAGGTCAAATTCCTAGTTCTCCACAGTTGAGAAAGGAGTATCCAGAGACCACCAAGCAGGGTGGTTCAAAGCTATCTCCTGAAAGAAGAAATACTGATTATATCCCAAACCTAGAAAGAGATGAGGGATTCTTATCCTGCTTACTGAATGTGAGACTTCTGAAAGTAATTTAAACTACCTGCATTTTTAGAAAACAAAGTCACTATATTAAGGTTATAGTATAGATTATTTTGAGGTGAAGTACAATCAGATTCAAGAATAGCTGTAAAAAAGCTTTGCTGGAATACTTCCATGTTCTGTGACTCAAGATGCAGTATCATCTTTGAAATGTTTCCAAATGTTTTTTCGATTCACATTTGGCTAACGTGCAGGAGTAGACTTGGTGTGAAATTACCAAATAGTGGATGTTAGTGGTTTTTCCCTTTTCTCTCTGCTGTTGTGTGATTGTGGAGTTGGCATATGTTACCAGAGAATCAGAGGTGCAGCCCTCACTCAAGGGATTCCTGATATCTTCCCCCTGCAAAAATACTGTTTTTATTTAGTTTTGACTAGTTTTGAAGTTGGTTAGATTTGATCAGTGGATTGGTTGTACTCTACTCCTCCTGGAGCATTTTAGTAATGGGTGCTAATAAGAACCCTAATGCTGCCCTTCCCCATATCCTAAACCTACACCCAACCTTGATAAAAACTTTCCCGTAAAACTGCCACTACATAAAACACACACTTGCAATACTACATCTGTCCCCTTACCCAACACTTACCCTAACCCTAAAATACACGCACACAACAACATGCAACATCTGTCCCTCACCTATCCCCATCCCTAACTCATATTCACTAAAGCATGCAGAAACACCCTAAACCCCTCCAACTCCACTCATCTACCTCGACAAAACACAGTGACAACATTTGGACCACTCTGCTTACTGTACCCTTGACATTAAATGCCATTCCTGCATTTGTAGACCAAATGCATGTATTTGACAAAATGCAGGGGACTCGTATACACATGCAGAGACATATATACATACATGTATGTATGTGTGTGTGTGTCTGTGAGTGTGTGTATGTATGTGTATATATATATATATATATATATATATATCTTTAAAAAATGTATATGTATATTTGAATGAGTGTATCCCACATCTTCTGCTAATTAAAAACAAAAAGGAAGAAGTTCAAGAGGAAGGTCTCCAGACTGTTTTATTAAACCAATTTAGAGCTTTCATACAAAGTTAGACTAGATTCATTAGAATATTCTCCTCCTGCTAGTAAATATATGCAAACTCCAAGTGTGCACTATTGGGGGGGGGGGGGCAATCCTGTTGACTTACTGTTTTAGACTTCTTGTGGTTGATCTTTTGCCATTTGGAGCTTTCGCCATTTGGCATTTTTAAACTTATCCTGTGTGTGTGTATATGTAGCTAGCTATAGCTAATCTGTATATCTGTCTATAGATATATAGGTATAGCTAGCTAGCTAGATGTTTGTTTGTGCATACATACATGTGTGTGTATTCCCTTCTACATATGAATACAATTCACAGCTTTCCTCATTAGGATAACAGCTTCTCGTACTTTAATATCCAAGTAGTCGGCTACTAACAGCTTTCAGCTTCCTCCAACACCAGACAGGTGCAGCCCTTTTCTATACATTAGGATAATCCTCCAAAATGCCTTACATTTAATCAGACCTCAAGCCTCATCCAGAGAGTTCCTTCAATGACCTTTGAGACCACAACTCTGTCTACCTCTAATAAATCCATCACCCCTTTTCCCTATTTTTGCACATGGGGTTGGGGTGTTACTTCAACAGTGACCGTCATCTAGAGCCAAGGTTTGCAAATGTTTCTCTCATACACCCTGCAGCATGGTCATTGCCTCAATTTTTCTTCATGAGCATGTTGTCTTTGGAATGCAATCCTCCTTTTGGTATATATATCATGTACACAGTTTCAGGTAACTGTTGTTAGCATATCATTATGGTGATAAAAGCTTAGATGGAACCTAACAGTTCTTACTGTAACTCACCTCAGCAAATATTTAAAATAGTAATAGAAATAACTGGTTTACTGTTCATCAGTAGTTAAAACTGTGTTCATGTCTCATACTGTAACAGTTCTGTTGCAAAAGCTCTCGAGGGGGATAAATTTTTTGGCTTATAGAACTAAAACAAAATTGTCATCAGTGGAAATTACTGCATAGAACATTACATGGATTTTAATTCGCTGTTTTGCTTGAAGGCTATTGTGATGATTGCAACTATTTACTGAAAAAAAAAACAATTTAGTGTTCAGCTGAGGTACAGCTTAATCACAACATCAAGAGGCTTACTTATCTGCTATATATATTTACTGCTGTCACTTTCTTGATGCAATGCGCCTGATGAAGTAATGTCTCTCTCTCTCTCATCTTTAAGTTACTAATGAGTAGCAAAGCTTATTAGACTTTCTAGAAACAGCACAATTTGAGTTTTCGTTAAGCTATTTATCCATTAGAGAATGTTAATATCTGTAAAAAAAATTGTATAACGCTTTGAAATTGAACCTTTGAGCATACTTAGCAACCAGTAGACAGGGTCTGAAGTTTAAAACCATTATCACTTGTATCTTGTGCACTACAGATTGGAAGAGAGGGATCAATTCTACCTCCAAGCCGGGGATTTTTACATCAGTAAATTGTGTGTGTATATGCTTATAAATTTATGTAATGTATACACACACACACACTAAGGAATTCCCCATCTTGCCTAGACATTATTGCTGCAAATGCCTGTAACAGACTTAATAGTATGAAGTATTAAACATCTAGAATAACAAGTAATCTACCAGTCATGTGATAACAGTCCAGAAGAGTTGCTGGAAAATGGCGTACTTCCGAATTTAACACTCCATGCTGAAAAGTCTGCTGTGATCATGAACAATTGCCATTAGAAATGATCAGTTAACAGCCCCACTAAGATGTAGAACAACAGGTGAATGTTAGGAAAAAGTAGTGTAAGGAAATGTATGAATATATAAATAACACGAGTATAGCCTCATCACTTCAGAGGAAAAACTGGGTTGTGCTTCCGGAAATGGTCTGTTCACTTCAGCTAATGTAACTAATGAAAGCATTGCTGTAAATAGACCTGTTGCACTGAATGACCTTCAGTTTGAGTGTTCAGATCTTCCAAATCGAGCAAAAAAGTTACTTAGCCAAGCTTCTATAGCTGATAAATGGGTACATATTTTTAGCGAGTTTGCAGCATTAGTCAGTACGGAGTAATATTAATAGAAGAGTTACTGCTAAGAAGTCTTAAATGTGATACCAAGATTCAACAGTCAGAATGTAACTCTTGCGTTTACGAGATATAGCACTTTCTGATAAAAACGATAGATTTTCCAACCTAATACCCCTAAGATTAAGTACAATTTCATTATCAACATCAGGGGGTCTTAAACACACATGAAGAATGTCTAATAAATGTGTCAAGACTTGTCATTAAGCTGATTAACTGAGGTGCATAAAAAAGTTGAAATTTGCTGACACTTCGTCTTCCTTCGTTATCAGTAGCGGCGTTAAAGATGGCTAGTTGATGGAGTAGTTTCATGCATTTTAATTTTTTTCAGTGGTTTAAAATAAATATTTCTTTAGGAACACATCACCTGTAAACCACAGTTGTTAGAGAAGGATTTCACTTGGTTCACTATGGTAATAATTCTCTTGAGTATAATAAACACTGTCAAAGTTTTTTATTAGAGAAACAGCTTATAAGATTTGACTGTTTCCAGAGACTAAACCGAGTTTCTTTTATGGCTAATGCTTTGAACTTTGCTTAATACACAGACCTTGAATGTGAATTTATGCAGACAATTAAGATATCCTTATTATTACTGAAACTTAGTTTAAGAATTGGAAGATATATTTCATTTAATAAAGACAAGAAGTTTTGCACTAATGGAGGAAATTTCTGCATATATAGTAGATTGAAATCATCTGAAAGTTTAATCAGTCCTTGTACTGAGATTTTAATTTGTAAGACTCCCTGTTAAAATACTAACTTTGTTATAAACAAAGAAGACTCAAATCTCTTCATAATTGAACTCTTTTGTTCATTTGGTAAAACTGCCACCATTTTAGCTGATGACTTACAGCCCCAAAAATTTGTTGGAAGATGTTATGCTCCCCTGATCACAGGAACAATATTCTCACTGAACATGCGCTGACAAACTGATAAGGCAACTAAGATTACTTGATAATATTTTTGTGGTAAAACTTTTAAATTCTGAGATTCGTAATTGCAAATCCTGGAATACCAAGACTGAATGTATGCAAAAGAAAAGAGGGTTTGCATATACCAAGCACAAAAATGCTGCATCTTGGAATATTCCATGTTCTTGAATGCAAGACAGTCTCAAGACAGCTATATAAAATCTTACATACGTACATAGCTGGGGTATAGGAATAAAGGCATTACATATTGAGGCTTGACTTCTGCAAAAAGTAACATCGAAGGGGTGTAGCAGTTGTCAGCATTTCCTGTTCTCTTTTATTTTTGTCATTTCTTTTTGTGTGTTTTTGTAATTCCAAGACATGTAATTACAGGTTTTGCAATTATAATGGGGAGTACATCTGGGTGAATAACTATGTTTTAATAGAAAATGTAGGAATCTGTTGTGAGCTGGGTATCTTTGATTGCAGTTTGCCATGGAATTTGCAAGTAAACGTGGTAAAACCAATAGATCAGTTGGTCTAAAAATGTTTATTGATCTAATTATGATAACATTATAACTGAATTTCTTGAATGGAACTGGAAAAATATATTAGCAGGTATAGGTATCACACAGACATGGGTCCTTTTTATAGCACACAATATATTATCAGAAAGGATATTCTCATCTATAATATACATTCATATAAAATTAATCTAGCTGGAACATTTCCATTATGCAATGTCTGGATAATTTATAAAAGGTTGCATTTCAAAAAATTAGACACTTTGAAATTTAAAATCAATTGAGAATGAAAACAAGGACAGCTAAAACAAATTATGAAACTATAATGCAGTCTGCACTTCTGATAACACAATGGCATTTATAAACATGACAGAAGTAAACACATGAATATGCAAGGGATTTCAACCCTTTTGATTAGGGTCTATATTAGCAAATCGATGCATCAGAAAACTGAACACTATTTCATCGATACATGTCGAACTCACAGGTAACCAAACGACCAGATCACTGATTTTTTTTCCTAGGGGAAAAAAATTGGTTGGCCGCCGCTGTGAATTAGCCCTTTTCCCCACTGTAGTGCAATCTCGGAGTTAGTATATTTAGTTTGAGTGTGTGTGTGTGGCACAACTCCACCACATTGGGGGCTGTGTACGGCAAAGCCCCCCACTTTATAATGTTTGTACTGGTGTGTCGTATGTAGTTGGCCTACCGATTTTTTTTTGCTAGGAAAAGAAATCTGTGATCTGGCCGTTTGGTTACCTGGGAGTTCGACACATATGAGTCCATGAAACTGTTCGGCTTTCTGCCGCTTTGATTTGCTAATATAGACCCTTTGATTAATGTAGTATGTCAGTATTTGATAAATCAGCAGCAGAGTCATGGAAATAATAACTGATCCTTTTTCTCCATATTTCTGCTACTGGAACCAAATTGCCAGTTGTGGAGAATTGCTCTGTCAAATGTATGTTCAACAGTAACCTTAGATCTAGTTCCAGATGCACTACAAAGAATCCGTCCAGACGCAGGTCTTGACAATTTAATATCCATATCTTGTTCAACATTTCACTGTTGCCTAACAGAAGGTTTTATGCTTGAAATCTGGAGAGAGATGGTTGTAATTCCAATCCTTGAATATGATAACAAGGCTGAAAATAAATATACTGTGAACTAAAACTACGGTCGAGATGAGACACACAGTTATTTATTAAGCAATAAGTGCTTTTGTTTTGTAATATACAAAGGGTTTGTGTCAGAAAAAACAAATCCTGTGGCAACCTCTAATATTAAAAGCAAGTCAGCTTTTCATGCAGTTATAAAACAATCAAATTTATCAACCTTGTCTTTTATTTTTCAACAGCTTTAAGTTTTAAAAAAGGTGCAATTGTGTAACTACTTCATTCAGTCTTGGCCAAGAGTACGAATTCCACCCTCTTTGAGGGTAGTGGCTCCTTGAAGAAAATTTTGTTGGTTTCTTACTTCATATGAGATTCTCAATGGATTATTTTAGTGAGAGCGTTTTAACTGGCTATTGTCTGAAGAAGTTTTGTATATTACAAAACAAAAGCGTTTATTTAATAAATAACAGCTGTGTGTCGTCTCGACCATAGTTTTTCATTTTTTTTGGTACTGAAAATAGGGTCTACTTTAGAACAATGAATGATCAGATGATTGGACGCTGTTAGAGCGAACACTACATGTCAAACCAGCAAAATAGCGAACGGCCGGAACAGCAAATTTTTTCCCAGGGAAAGAAATTGCTGGGCCGACCATCCGGGTTGTGCCATCTCCTCCACTGTAGTGCAATCACAGAGTTGGTATATTTAAGTAGGGGGGGTGTGGGGGCAAAGCCCCCCCTACTTTTAGTGTTTAGTGTTTTTTGGGAACAGCGATTTTCTTTTCCCTGGGAAAATAATCGCTGTTCGCTGTTTTGGATTTTCGACATTTAGGGGTCGATATAACAATGTTCGATCATCTGGTCATTTGTTGTTATAATATGGACCCTGAAAATATAGACCAATCGGCCTAAACTGTTATATAGAAAAAAGCTTTGAAAGTGTCATTAGCGAACATGGATTTGCACATTGATGTTTGTCGGACAAAGCTTGTTAATTTTTATAATATCATCGAAGCTTTTGACAGCAGTAGACTAGCTGATGTGACTGATGACCTTTATAAAGATCAATCACGTGCCATGTCAGCTAGTATTACACACCTTCAGTGAAATTTGGACCAATAGCTTTGTGTTTTACTGGATTAAGAGCTTGGCGTATGATAAAAAAAGGTGTCAGGTTAGGATATTTGGTGTTTTTTCAAACCAAAAGTACATCCTGGGGTGTATCCCACAAGCTTTTGTATATTATTTTATTTATCCTTTGTTGACCACATTAGTCCCACTATGCTAGTAGTCTCACTTCAGGGGAGACCTGAGGTGGTATTTATACTACTAGAAGAAATTTGTCCAGGGCATCGAGGAACATCACCTACCCATTTGTTGTGCATGCATTCATTTGAACATTTCCTGCTTCCATTCCTGCATGGAGGTGGCTGGAGGAGACAGAGGGTGGGAGAAGAGTGAGACATGTTTTCATAGAATAGATACTGCTGTTCAAGAAGAAGAAAACTTGATTTTAAGCTGGGAATCAAGATTCGGAATAAGGATTGCTAGTAATGTGGAATATACAAATAGTCATCAATTACTTAATGCTAAACAGGAGTTTAGAAAAGAGACAGAAGTTGTTTTGTCAACAGGAGGGCTTCCAGATTCTCGAGGAGTTGAAGATATTGTGGAGAGATTTGGTGAATTAAATACCTGATAATACTGTAGAGGATATTTATGCTGAAAAACAAGTAAAGTTTCAGATAAAAAGGAATTGAAACAATATACAGATGTGGTTGGTGGTACAAAACAAAAAAAAAAGTACCACAAATTGTAATAAAAGGAGGAAGTATACTGTTAGAATTTGAAGTTAAAAAGAAACTGTCCCACAAATTTGTCAATAACAGTGTGATTTCACTTTTGGGCTTTACTTCAAAAAATATTAAATCATTAATACATTTAGGCAAAGAACATTTATATTTCTGATGTGACAGTTGAAACTGATTTTTTATTGAACAGGTTTTATGTCTTTGTTTAGAAAAACATAGTTTCCTTAGAATTACTTTATATTCTCTGGTCATGTGAATAGACTGAAAAGTAGTTATTCTGCAATTCAGGACTGATGGAAGTTGAAGCAATTGATTTGAAAGACTGTTTTTCAACAAACATGTTACTCTATTTCATACATTGTTAAAGAAAAATGCGAATGGGGATTGTGGAATGGAGATATGAATTGGATGTTTTCTTAAAACTGAGTACAGAAAAAAAGCACCAGTGTGAAAACACAGCAGTCACAATTCAAAACATCCAGAGGTAAAATAGGCAGCAAACAACACGTAGCAGGCAAAACAAATCCAAGTTTAATGCATATACAAACCGGTAGGTGCTTTCGCTGTGGAATCATAGCTTCTTCAAACCCTAATAAAATAACATCTTCACTGAGCATTTATATAACAATGCCATAATACACAAACCAATCAGGAGCTAAAACTAATAAAGCAACTAAATAGTTAAAGTTGAACTCACTGAAGAAGTGAACCCAGCAGAGGGAGGTAAACATTACTTTTTCCTTCTCCTTCTGGCTTTTAAAACAGGTTTCATGGGTACAAATTAATTTTAGCCTAGCTCCATATAAGAACATAGTTTGGCTATCCATCTTGCTTCATATCTCTCTTTCATGTTCAATGTTGTCTAACCTAGCATTCTCATATAGAACATCTAACACAATAAAAGAAAACCTACGTGCATTACCTTGCCTGTGGACATGTTTACCTAAAGCATTCATAGCATCACCTTTATTTATACTATATATATCATCCTTAATGTGTTCACAAAATCGACAGTTGGTTTTGCCAACATAAAATGAGCTACATTGCTTACAGCTAAATAAACAACATTCATGGTATCACAGTTAGCCATAACATTTAAAAAATCTTTCTTCCCTGTCTGTACATGAACAAACTCATTACCCTCAATGACATACTGACAGAAATTACAAGTGCCACATTTGTTAGTACCCTCTCCCTATTGTCCATAACCCAACTTGTTCAGATAACACAACAAAATCTTCAAATATGCCATATTTCTGTAATTAAACTTAGGATATATGCTGACTAATGCTTCAGTAGTTGAATCAGAAGTTAAAATATGCCAATTATTTTTAATTACATCAGTGACCTTATTTATGTCACTGGAAAAAGTCATAGAGACTCTTAAGATGTCCCTTCTAACTTGTCTAGGTGGGTCCCAAATGGGGGTCATAAAATAAGGTCTCCCAACACCCTTCCTAAGCTGGTGGGCATCCCACATACCCTTAGCTATCTCAATCCCTTTATAACCCTATCCTCAAAATCATCCTTCCGGGTCACAATAAATTCCTCAAAGTCCTGGTCCTTAACATGTAGCCTAGAGGCCTTTAACATTTCTCCCTTCACCACATCCACAAACAAATGGTTAGGATGCAAACTGCTACAATGGGCAAAACTCAGTTTGCAACAATCCTTCCTGTAAAGGCTTTTGCAATAAGCCTATTACTACCAGGCTCCCTCTTCACCGTAACCTCCAAATAGTATATCTCAGTATGGGACTTAGTAGCAGTGTACCGCAAAAAGTCTGTAGTGGAATGAAGATAACAGATAAATTCATCTACTTCCACTATGGTACCAGTCCAAACCATAAAACGGTCATCCACAAACCATTGGTAAAATTTTATTTGATGACTCCACCATCTCGAACTCACTAGAAACCTGTATTCCCATACGGCTATAACTGCATTGGCATAGCTATTGGCACAAGATGTGCCCATAACTACACCATGCATCTGGTGGTAATATCTGTTGTCAAATGTAAAAATGTTATTCTCCAAAACCATCTCAAGGAGAAATACAATAAGATCAATCTGCCTGGCATCCACATTACTTCTCATTTCAATGAAATCCTTGACTATTAAAATACCTTGCTGATTACTTATCACTGTAAACAGTGATGTAACATCAAGTGTTACCAAAAGGTAACTAGACGGAAACGCATCATCTGTGGAAAACTTGTACAAATCAAAAAGAAATTGCTGTGCGTCTTTAACACAAAAACATAGGCATCTAACATCGGTCTCAACTTTTTCTCTAAATAAATGTAGATAGGTTCAGTGAGCCATCCCAACCGGCAACTATAGGTCTAAACAGTGGATGGCTCATGTTCTTGTGAATCTTGGGTAGACCCTGAAATAATGGAACAAGAGATAAATCAACTTTTAGGTACCTACACAAATCATCAGGAATTTTTGTGTTTTATATGTTTTCTTAAAAATTCAAAATGATGTAGTTAGCCATTTACCCAATGTTATTCTTATGGCTGGTAATAGGGGAACTGTAAGGTATATTTGACAGCCTAAAAAAAGTTATGTTTGTCTGGCTTTTATTCACTGTTTTAATGAATGTGAGAAAATAAGGTATAATGAGTGTTGACAGATAGGGAATATGATGAATAATTTAAGTATAAGAAGGTATGCAGCATTTGTAATAAAAAGGACCGTTTTTGATTTAATATGTGACAAAAGTAATGAAGAATATGTATTTGAAGTGAGTCGGTTAAGAGTATATGGCAGATGAAGATAAGGAAGAGGTAATAAAAGCAGCAGTACCTGGAAAAAGGCAAATATCAGCAGTGCTCAGCAAAATGAGGACAAAGATGAAGAAGTAATTGGAGCTATAGTATATGTTAACAAGAGGGATAATATGGACAAGTCTGAGAATGTTAACAAAAATCTGAGTTAAATGAGGGAATATCTTCCTTCATAGACTAAAGCCTGCAGGCACTACATCTGACCCCGATTTTGCAGGAGCTCTGTCACAAAGCCCTACACTTCCAAGCTTACTGAGACTTTTGTCATTGTTTCATAGCCTGCGGTCACAACATTTGACCTCTCCATTGCAGGAGCTCTGTCACAAAGCCCTATACCTACAAGTTTACTGAGACTGTTGTCATTGTTTCATAGCCTATGGTGACTATATATATAACCCAGATATTGCAGGAGATTTGTCATGAAACCCGACACCTGCAGGTTTACTGAGATTTTTGCCATTGTTTCATAGCCTGCCGTCACAACATCTCACCCCAATATTGCAGGAGCTCTGTCACAAAGCCCTACACCTACAGGTTTACTGAGACTGTTGTCATTGTTTCATAGCCTGCAGTCACAACATCTAACCTTGATATTGCAGGGGCGCTGTCACAAAGCCCTTCACCTACAACTTTACTGAGAATTTTATTTCATGCAAGCATATTTATTATGAAGAACCTTGCTATGTATTAACTTTAATCAGTTAAATACATGCCTGCTCTGTACTTGAACATCTCTATGTAATAGTCCAGGCACTCTAATGACGTCTTACTAAGTTGGACACTGCTCCCTTTTGCTTGGCCAGTAGACTGTACTGCATATGCCAGTTACTTAGTTTCAGGAAATGACAGACAACCTGTTTTACTAACTGATTGATCTCACTTATAAACTGATTTGAGGGTGGGAAGCCCACTGTGCTTGGCTGTGATTCTCTCCCCTACCCTTCCTCCAATTCCTGCCCATGCCCCCTTACTCTAATATTATACTTCCTGCATACATATTTCACTTGCAACTCTTACTCCAAAACCCTCTTCAACTGAACTTACTGCTTCTATACATACACTAATGTTTCTTGTTTCCTGCTTACCTATCTCTATTCAATTTGTAACCCCATTCCCAACTGTCTTTCTCCCTCCCATACTGCTTTGCACTATATCCATTTATAATCACACCCCTTTCAAATAGTTACCCATCTGTTCTGCATTATATATTTTTCTTTTTCCCAAATAAACCCTCATTTCTTCTTATTTTGATGTCATCTTTATACTTCAGTCTTTAATATCCCTATATTCCTTACATTTCAGAAAAGATACCATGACAACCTACCTTTATCTTTTTTATAGAAACTACTTCTCTCCTTAGTTATTTTCTTCCAGCTCTCAGAATTCACCATCACTAAGTTTCCGAATTGTCCTGGAACTTCTTGTTTCCTTCTTAATTGCTTCTTCCCCACTACCTGACATCTGTAAAATGCAGATTCCTGTAATTAATTATGCTACTCTTCAGCTTATCCTGTATTCTGCTCCTACTGTGCCGTTTTTCATCCTACCATGACTTAATATTTCGCAACATCTCACCAACTCTGTCCCAACCCCACCTATCCATAATTCCTTTTTATGCTCTCCACACACTGCACCAAACTTATTTACTATTGCCCCTCACCTTTATTCCAAATACAGGCTGATTGATTGCACTTCAACCCAAACCAAAACAAAATCAAATGCAAGAATCCTCTCCAGTAAAGAAATATGCATAGTTCTCCGATATACTAAAATCCTTCTAGGAGGAGATATACACCCTAATCCTGGTCCCACCTATTACAATGAATACAATGATAATTCTCTGCCACACAGTAATGTTACTGAACATCAGCCAATCCCCAACCCTGGTGATCTTTTTTTTTTTTTGCTGCAGTAAGTGTTAGAAGTATAAGTAATAAAACTGGACTACATGCTAGGATTCCCTAACATAAGCTTGTTCTCGAGGTAACTTAAACTTGGTTTAAACCCAGCATAAATGACTCTGAAGTTATACCTCCTAGCTATGATATCATCTGTAATGACTGTATAAAGAGGAACGGTGGTGGTATTGCTTTAATATTTGACAGCATCTGTCACATTTCCCCTTACAGCAAACCACCAATAAAATTCACTTCAGCAGAGCTTCTATTTGCTTTCCTCAAGATACACTTATAAACAAATGTATTACTGTCCTTTATATCCCTCCTGGTGACAATACAGCCATACTGGAAGATATCCATAACATTTCCCCAAGAAATAATATTACGAGGTGATGTGAGTGTCAGTTGGTTGGGCATAAACTCTAACTCCCTACAGCATGAACGTATATGGTTTCACACAACTATTTAATAGCCCCACACATTATAGCAAGATATCAAGTTCTGTATTGGACTGTATCCTATTATCAGACCCGACCAAACACTCCACCACAGGTACATCAGACTCTCAATAATTATCTCCCAGTCTATACAACTAGATATCTCTTGCATCCAGTTAAAGAACATATTTATAAAACAACACATAACCTTTCCAACTCTAACCCAGAAATGCTCATTACTTCACTGTTAACTGAAACTTTCTAAAAATCCTCCCCTTAGGCAATGCTGTAATTGAACTTAGTACAACTTTCCTAAATAGCCATGCACCTCCTAGAAGGAAGAGACTGAAAACAAATAATGCGATTTGGCTATTCAAAAAAAGTGCAGAATGCCAATGCAGGATAAAAAACATGGAAAGAATTGCAAAAATATAAAACACCTAAATATTCTGAAAACTTCAGAATGCTTCACAATTGGACTAAAAGCAAATAAATGAAGACAAAAACTATACTATAATAACTTTCAGAATAATCTGTAGAAGTGGTGACTAGTATAGTTTGCAGTACAAGTCTCCAAATCCAAGTAGGAATCCAAACAAAGATAGAACACACGTTTTTATTTCCAAAATAAGTGCTTTTGTCCTTACAAATCAAGGACCTCATCATAGAGGAGGAGTTAGCAAGTAAGGTTTAACTCAAACTAATTAAGCTGTTTAGTATTAGCCATTAAGCAAGTGATGTCTGGTTTGAAAATAGTATTTAACTGTCTTTTAGGCTTGTTTTAATTTACTCTAATGAAGTCCTTGATTTCTAAGGATGAAAGCACTTAATCTTATTTTGTAAATAAAAACTTTTGTTTTATCTCTTTTTGGATTCCCACTAGGGTTTGGAGACTTGCATTGCACACTATACTAGTCACCACTTCTTCAGTTTATTTGTAGTGTGTTTGGTGACTGTTGGACCCTTTTTCATTTAACTTTTAGAATAATACTAAACACAACCCTATTTTTTTTCACATCCATTAAAGAAATTTTAGATTCCATCCAAAAATGAAACACAAACCCCTCTCCAGATAACTCACCACTCGAAATTGCATTACAGTTTAACTCATAATAGCTAGTATAGCATCTATAACTAAGGATTCCTCAACATCTACTCCCTTCCGTACCCAACAGGCTCATATCACCAGATCCACATTTACCTTCAAACCTATGCTTACATCCTATATAAAACTACAACTTAAACCATGTTCTTCTTCAGCTGATGACCTTCCAAGCGAGCACCTAAAAATAGCTAATAGCATTGCCTGTCTTGTCTCAATCCTTATAAATAGGTCTACCTAGGAATCCCATGTTCCCTGTCTCTGGAAAAAGTCATACATTATCCCTCTGCACAAAGGAGGAAATTCAACAATACTACCTCTGAACTACATACATTAACACAGAATTCCTTTATCTCTGTTAAAAAATGGCTCAGAAATAATCAACTAATCCTTAACCTGAAGAAAACTTAACTCCTCTACCTACCTCAGACTGTCTCTCACCTTACATCCAACTTTTCTCTCTCCTCCCTGCATGACACCACTATCTCCCCTGCCTCACACACTAAACTTCTTGGGGTAATAATTGATGACCAACTAAAATTTGACTTGCACATACAACAGGCCATCAAAAAACACCACCAAAACTTGGACTACTTTATAGGAACAAAAAATGTCTCACTACTGACACTAAACGCACTCTTGCACAGGCATTTCTCTTACCTAGCCTTCTATACACTTCCCCCATCCTTACTAATATCCAAACTACCTCAATGCAGAAACTTGAACAAACATACAACAAAATTGCCAGATTTATTCTAAACCAACCACTTTCATTACATTACTGCCTCTCACTAAAAACTTCAGTTGCTGGAATTTCCGCACCTTCTCCTACAATCGCAACTCCACACTACCTTTTCCATACTCAACAACCCCTATGCCTGCCCTGCTCTCACCTCCCATGTTACTCTCTCCTCTATCCCCAGCCTCACTGAAGTGCTGATGCATCTTCTCTCAGTTTATAAACCCAAAAGGAATATTGGCAAACTACTTTACAAACACACTGTCACTAAATTGGAACAAACTCTCTCCATATTAGATCCAGCCTTTCCTTTCCCTGTTTTAAAAGGGAGCTTAAATCCAACCTACTAAACTTGAAATGATGCCATTGTCTTGACCGCACATAGTCTTAGTTTGTCCTACTGTATAACCTGTTGCATCTTCTAACTTTCTTTGTCTGCTGTAACTTCTGCTTAAACTAACATCCTAAACCCTCAGCTCTACTACTATAGCCCCCTCCTTTCTCTCCCCCCTCCCATTCTCCACACTATTTACCCTACCACACTTCCTATCAATGTCTGTACATTTTCCTTCTTTTTAACAACGATTATCGTTTTGTAAATTTAGATCAGTGCAACCCTTAATGTTCATAATTTTTTCTTTTGCTTTTCTCTCTATAATTAATTTCATATTTGCATTATTTTTAATAATTTGTGCCCTGTATGTTTATCTTTGTTTATGCTTGCTGGGGCATTTTTTCCCTTGGGTCTCCACTGAAAATGAGTTTTCAACCTCAGTTGGACTAACCCTGTTAACAGATATGAAATAAATTAATAAATAACAGACAATAACCTCCCTTCGCCAAAATACTTGAAAAATGTATTCAGAAACAATTGCCACACTATCTCCTCTCCCCTGCACAACATGGCTTCCATTCTTCCCATAGTACTAACACTGCCCTTCTAACCTATGTAGATACTGTCAATAAAGCTAGTGATAATGGCAAACTCTAGTCTCTTCCTTATTTCTATACTTGTCTAATGCTTTCCACAGTTTGTCACAGCAAGTTTCTACTTGTCCTCATGAAGTCTGTCTCAGCCCACCCTTCTGTGGTTTAAACCCTACCTGTCCAAATAGGTATCAAGTTAGTAAAATGGCACTCCAAAGTCTCTCCTTATCTCCCAGTCACCACTGGTATACCACAAGGCTCTATCCTTGGTCCTTTCCTCTTTAACATTTTCACCAACACCATCTGTATTTCCACACAACAAGCCACCCTAATGCAATATAGACAAATGATTCCACACTCGTTTGCACATCTGACAACATAGTACACATCTAAGAAGTTACTCAGGAAGCTTTAACAGCCATTGAAATATGGCTTTGCAACTCACAACTTATGCTTAACCCTACTTTTTTCCCCCAAATCCCCCCTCTCATGAAAAAGTAAACTTTAAAGTCCGCTCTCATGTATAATACAACCACTAAAGTCACTTCTCATAGCAAACTATTAGGGGTGATAGTGGTTGATGATCTAACATTTTACCTGCATATACAAAATTGCTTAAGAAAAACTCATCAAAAACTCTGTATGCTTAACAGAGTCAAAAATTGCTTAAGAAAAACTCATCAAAAACTCTGTATGCTTAACAGAGCCAAAAACTATCTCACTGATGCAACTAAAATTACACTTGTCACTACTTATCTCCTCCCCACTCTTCTTTATGGTGCTTCCATCCTCACTAACCTCCAGGCTTCACAAAAGTTAAAACGTGAACAATGCTATAACAAAGTTGCTAAATTTGCTGCATATATAGCCCTTTCAGAACCCACCCCTCTATAGCACTGAAAAGCCTAAATTGGTTAGAAATGTCACATCAACTAACATATACACAACTTCTTTCCACCTATAAAATTATACAGCACCCATCTGCCTGTCCAGCACTAAAAAACATTATACACAGCTATGTTCCCAATCAATCATTGTGATCTAGTGACCAAAATCTCCTGTCTACAAACCTGGCAAGTCCCCTGGGCATTGTCTGTACTTGTATAAGGTTGATAAGGCCTGGAACTCCTTACCCCTGTATCCATCAGATCTATACCCTTCCTCCCATCTTTCAAAATCACTCTATAAGTCTTCCTAACTAAAATCTAGCTCGGTTCTTGCTCAAAACCAGGACAAACTATATACCTAAATGTGAGCAAGTACTTTTTCATACCTTATACCACCTTACTGTCCTTTTTTCACTTCCTTCCTTCCTTACTGCTAGCTAATTATCTTCCCTGACTTTTTCTAAATATACCATTAGCCTGTTTTCCCTTACTTCACATTACAATTCCTGTTTGTATTAGACTAACTTACCTTTAATTTCTCTACAGACTGTCTAAAATTTCTCTAAATATTAAATTACTTTCTTATACCTTGTATCAATTCCTAACCAATGTTTTGTATTGTGTAATTTGTTAAAATTATTTAAACTGCAGATGATTTTGTTTTATTTTTGAAAATTGTATAATTAATTTTTCTTAAAATGTGTTGTATTAATTTGGAGCTTTTCTCGCTGGGCCTCTGCTGAAAATGGACTTCTACCCAGTAATATTTTCCCGGTAATCAAATGTCAATAAATAAATTTAATGAAAGTAGGAAGTGTTTTTGAAGATGTAGAGAGTGAGAGGTCTGAAGCTGAAGAAAAGAATGTTCAGGATTAAGAAAAAATAATTTTGTGGGTGCAAGCGTAAGGGTGAGAAAAAAAAGTTTAAAAAACTTTTACCAAAAGAAAGGTAAATAATAATTTGAGAATTGTTTCTGTAAATGTTAATAGTTGGATTAATATGACTAGGAGAATTGCCCTTTTACAGTAGTGTTTAAGGTGAAAGGCTAAGGTGATTTGTTTAAAAGATGCTAGATTTATTTCAGAAAAAGGCAAGAGTACAGGTTAAACTGCTATGGAATTGCACAATTAGTTGGAATTTGGGAAAAGTTAGGTGTTCTGCTGTAGTAATTTTGTTTGACGAAGAAATTAAAATTTTGGATTTTTATATTGTATTTGCTGGTAAGAGTAATTGTGGTTGACTTGAGATGATGTATGAATGTATCCACAGTTTGATACGTGTTTATCCTTATCCTGCTGTAAAAGGGAGAGAGGTTTTGTTTGAAAGTTTAAAACCATGTTTAGTGGTAAACATGAAAAATATAATGGGAGACTTAAATTACAGCTTAAGGAAGAAAGAAGGGATAGGTGTTAGGAAATTGAGAGAAGTTATGAAATGTGGAAAGTTGAAAATCTGGCCAAATAATTTATGGACATATAAAAGAGGGGTAGGGAAAATAGATTTTATTATCTGATACAATTATTGAGGAGGAATGTGAGGCTATGTTAAATCAATTTTCAGATCATAGGGCTCTTTGGATGGAGTGTAGTAATAGGCAGGTTAAAATGGAAGGTAAAAGGACTAAGAGATTAGTTGGTAGGGTTCATGAATCATAATGTATTAGAAAGGGAAATGGATCAGTTATGGAAAGATCAAGGTACCATGAGAAAATGTTATCCATCTTGGTCTGAAAGGTGGATTGTATTTAAAGGATATATACAAACAATTTTTTTTAGTGTATGAACTAGGAAAGAAAAATGGATAGGGAATAATATAAGGTACATACTGAATATTTGGCAGTTTAGAAGATTGTGATTATTTTTGGATATGAGAAAGTAATGACCGAAGCAAATAAAAAGCAAATAAAAAATGTGGTAGTAAGAAATGAGGGTGGGTATTATGAGGAAGAACTGAAACAAATATGGGAGTATTATACATAAACAGTACAAAATAATGTTTATAGTGCAGAGGTGTGCTGGTGTGCATGAAAAGACAGGTTATGCTGAATATTTTAGATGGCTTATTCTGAAAGTTTTCAGATAAGACTTGTAGAAAGTTTGAAGTAAAAAGTTAATTTGTCACAGCTGGATTTAGTTTTGAGTAAGGCGAGGGAAAATTCTATAAGATCTAATGAGGCACAATGGCCTCAATGGAGTTTCTGCACAGATGCCCTTTATAATGTATTGTAGAATGAAGCTGTTTGAGTTCGATAAACACACACTCACCATGGTCTAAATTGTCTACCACTACCCCTAGCCTTTTAATTATGGCATCTTTTTAATTTTGGCATCTTTTTATGGTTGCATATTTATTTTGTAATTGTAATATAAGCCCTTTTTTGTCAACCCTCATGATATGACATTTACTGACATTAAAAGGGAATGCTGTGTCACTTTTTTTTTTTTTTTAGAGGGGTGGTCATGTTGGAGATATTTGGTATATTTTATTGTGATACGTTTAGCCATGGTAGACATTATTTAATAGATCATATATCCAACATTTCAGACTCATTATTACCACCTGATCTGATATGCTGAAATAGTCCGGTAATTCTGTACATATAGGCCTTTATTGATGGTTTTGTAAATGTGTTATAGGTGAATACACAAATTACACACATTTTATTTTTGGGTGATTTTATTGGCATGTTTAATGATACTTTCTGTCTTTTATTTTGTAACTTGTTTTTTGCTTCAACCTTTTCTTACTTTGTAAATAATACATAAAATAAAAATGGTCTATAATAAGATACTCTTTTATCACATTTATTTTATAAACAAGAGCAACAATTAATTCATCTAAAATTCCTGGCAGTAAGCCATCGGTGATGAACTAAGCATGTCTGCTAATTATCATGCTCTCTAAGACATCTCATTAGGCTATTTTTAAAATCAGCTGGATTGCCAGTCTTGGTTACAACCAGTTTAATTAAGAGATTTTAGATTTCATAGTTACTTAAGTGAAGCACATTCTGCATCAGAATGTCAAGCAGTTTCTTCCACAGGGAAATGTGTTCTGGTTATTTTATGTATTCATTTTTTTGTTAGCTAGGATAAGTGTACTGTTTAATAGATGAAATAAAGAGGTACAGTATTGTAGAAGGCAGCACCTTTTAACAAGTCCATGAAATAAAACATAGGCATTAGATATATGCTTTGAGAAAACATGTTTTCCGTGCATTTTTTGAATAAAATGTTTCTGAAAGAAAGATGGATTTTAAGTGGAACACACCTGATGAATTTACACTGTGTCCAGAAGCAATCCGTTATGTAATTATTGGAACAACACTGACGTTCATCATGTTTCACTGTTGCAGTCCTTACAAAATGGGGTTATCCGGCTCCCGGTAGCCCACAGTCGGCCAGAATACCATAGTCCTTAGTATGCGACGATGGCTGCCCTCAGTTTAGGCCTGATGTCAGGTACAAAGGAAGGCAGCCAACACCATTTCCTCAGTCTTTCTTGCCGCAGAGCAGAAAGTAGAAGCTTTTTGCACGAGTGCCAGTCGGCCGAGTACCTTCTTTTTGTATTCCGACTGCTTAGTTGAAGACATCCTCAGGTAAGTACCCCATTGGGGACCCTCTTTTCTTGCTTTAACGAATGTCAGAGAAAGTTAATAACTGTCTTGCCTGTGGAAAACAGATTCCGCACCATGATTTTCATTCCTACTGTATTACTTGTTTGGGCCTTGAGCACGACATCCCTAATTGTGTTCTCTGTGCTTCTTTCAACCCACGTGCCATACACCATATGGCTAGGATCTTGTTCAAGCATTTCAGAGTTTGGCCTGAGTTTGTTGGTATGACGTCTTCTGGTCTCCCGACTTTGGATGTTCTTAAGAAGTGCAAGGGCAAGGATAAGGACCGCAACAGGCTTAGGGTCAAATTAGCCAACGACGTCCCTGTTAAGTTGGTTGTCAGCCCAGCAGTAGTCAGTGAGGCACTTTATTTGCCCCTGCAGTTCATGGATGCTCAGCAGCAGGTGTCTGCGGAGACCTTTTCTGAGTCCTCTATGCCGCAGGCTTCCACTTTGTCTTTGGACCCTCCACCAGTCGCTGCCTCTGATGGATCTGGAGCCGCTAAGCAGGCCCCAGCTTCTGCCTCTTTTCTCTGCCCGGAGACCAGATCCAGACTGACAGCCTTGGTTCAGACTACTGCGGTGGCTAGCCCTCCTGAGTCCCTCCAGCATACTTCTCAACCTCTTAGTGCAAGAAATCTGGACAAAGTCCAATAAAATGGGGGGGGGGGCGAAGGCTCAAAATTAGGAACATATTTTAGATATTGCTCTTATAAACTTAGTTGTTAAAGTAACAGGGTTTGTTTTAACATACATTTTCTGCAGAATTTGAAGTCTGAAACTCAAATGTATGTCATTATTTACTGACTTCAGTTCTCAGATCATTCCAGTGATTTGACAGAAAAACACAAATTTTATGAGGAGCAGGCCAAAAATATCAGCTAAAAATCAGGGCATTCTGCAAAAATCTGTACAGTTGAGAGGTATGCCCTCCAACTTTCTAGCAGGCCTTCCAGCCAAAAATCTACTCCAAAGCAGGTGCCGGCCTCCCCTCAAATGCCTCAGTCCCAGATGATTAAAATGGCAAGTGATTTCTTGACCCATATCAGGGGCTCTCAGCCACCTTCTTCTAAAAGGGCTAGGGAATTGTCTCCAGAAGCTTTGTCCACCTCATATTCTGAAGTTTCCAGCAGCTCTGCTGATGAGGGAAACTCTCAACTTTTTTCTGGTTTTGAGGATTCTGATGCAGAAGACTCCATCCCTTCTGCTTCCCCTCCAGAAGGTTTTGATTTTGGTGATACTCTGAATACTCTTAGGGAGCATTTCAAACAAATGGATCTTTTGAATTACTTTAAAAATTTGGCAAGCATGACCCAGCTCTCTGCAAGGCAATTCCCACAAGCCCTGGGATCCATGGCTTCATGTATTCTGATGATTTCATATGCCAGACTGCATATGAGGAAAATACAATGGTACCTTAAAAATCTTTGGTGTCAACACAGTCAGGATCTAGACTTGATACTTCCTCTGATTCCCTGCCTGCAGATGGAGTTTCTTTGGTGGGCGACGGACTATGCACAGAACAAAGGCCTACCTTTCTGTCCACCTCCTGCCAGCCAGACTCTTACCACAGATGCCTCAGACTACGCTTGGGGAGCACATCTAGAGGGCAGATTTATTCAGGGGACTTGGAACTCTCAACAGGTTCATTTGCACATAAATCTGAAGGAATTGATGGCAGTCCAGCAGGCCTTGATGGCTTTCAAGCATTGTCTCTCTCCTGGTACTCATCTGGTCAGAACAGACAACACCACAATCATGTGGTACATAAACAAGCAGGGAGGGACTCACTGTTACCCCCTGTACAGACAAAGCATGATACTATGGTCAATAGCAGCCTCCATGGGCATTCATCTGATAGCTCAGTTTCTTCCAGGAAGGCTAAACACCTTGGCAGGCCCTGGATCCTCACAAGTGGCAATGAAACAAGACCATCTTCTGTCACATCATTGAGCATTAGGGCACTCCCCAGGTGGATCTCTTCTCATCTCCAATCAACCACCTTCTTCAACCACCTTCTTCCAACCTTTTGCACCAGGGAGCATCGCAACAAAGCTTGGAAAGTGGATGTGCTGTCCTTCCCCAGACACCGCTCTCGATCTATGCATTCCCCCTTTGCCTCTTCTTCCCAGAATGCTGTTAAAGATAAGGAACGAAAAACCATGGGCCATCATCATAGCTCCAGACTGGCCCAGACAACATTGCTATCCACTACTTCAGTCTCTCCCAGTTTCAGCCTTGGCATCTTCCCCTGAATATCAGATCTCTTGGTTCGGGGGATTCTGCATCCTCATCTTCAGACTCTGCATTTGGCAGCTTGGCTCATAATTTAAACCTTTCCCAACAGGTGGTTGAGGTCCTTCGTGAGACCAGCAGGCCTAGCACTAGGAAATGTTACGCAGGTAAGTGGAAAAGATTCTCCATTTGGATGCAGTCTAGAGGGGAAGGAAGACCTTTCTCAACCTTTTCTTCATCTAATTCTTGACTATCTGGCAGGCTTGCTTAATGATCGACTTTCCTTCTCTTCTATCAAGATTCATGCTTCAGCTATTTCTGCTCATTGTTCCTTTGAGCATCCCATTTTCTCTCATCCCTTGATGAATCAGTTCCTCACGGGAGCTAGCAATTTAAAGCCTCCCAGAAGCACACCTACTCCTGCTTGGGATCTCAGTTTTGTACATGAGAAACTTACTCTGCCTCCTTTTGAACCAGCTGCCTCAGCAGACCTGAAGTTTCTCTCCTGGAAAACTGCCTTTCTCTTGGCTATTACTTCAGCTAGAAGAGTTTCTGAGCTGCAGGCCTTAATGGCAGTAGAGCCTTTTATCATCTTCCATGTGGATCGGGTTTTTCTTTGAACTAATCCCTCCTTTATGCCTAAGGTGGTTTCTAGCTGGACTCTTAATCAGTCTATCCACCTGCCTGTCTTCTTTCCTAATCCTCAGAATAAAGGGGAAAGGTTACTGCATTCCCTGGATGTGCATAGACAGCTTAGATTTTACCTGGACAGGACTAAACCCTTTCAAAAGTTGGATCAGTTTTTGGTCAGTTTTGCTGCTGGAGCTCAGGGCAAGGCTATTTCTAAACAGACCATTTCTAAGTGGATTGCTCATTGTATTCAATTTCATTACTTACAGCATGGCAAGGTTTCTCCTCAGAGTATTAGGACCCATTCTACTAGGGCAGCCTCTACCTCAGCAGCTTTTTTAAGAGGTGTACTTAGTAGGGACATCCTGGAAGCAGCTACGTGGATGTCTGTCCACACTTTCACTAAACATTACAATTTAGCCTTATTTTCTAAGTCCAGGGCTGGTTTTGCCACTGCAGTGTTGCAGGGCATCCTTACCAACCCTTAAACAGTGGGTGTTCCTACTCCCTTTTGTTTTTTTCCTGGGCTTTGGGAATCAACCCATTTTGTAAGGACTGCAACAGTGAAACACAATGAACATAGTACAGTTGTGTACACTTACCATAAATGTAGATGTTCGAATGTATTCACTGTTGCAGTCCTGGTTTCACCTCCTTCCATCCCACTTTTTTCCTAGGCACAGACTGGGTTTTTCTTTTCCTGGTCTAACCTTTTTTTGGGGGCTCTTGACAGTTAAGGCAAGAAAAACTGAGGAAATGGCATTGGCTGCCTTCCTTTTTACCTGATGTCAGGCCTAAACCGAGGGCAGCCAACATTGTATACCAAGGACTTTGGTATTCTGGCCGACTGTAGGCTACCTGGTGCTAGATAACCCCATTTTGTAAGGACTGCAACAGTGAATACACTCGCACATCTACATTTATGGTAAGTGTACACAACTGTACTTTCTTAATATAAATGATTGCATCTTACAAGGAAGATCTGCTTATCCTGATCTATGACCTTAGTTGAGGAATATGGACAATCTACTCTTTTCTTAATTGTTTCTGTACAAAAATCAGCACTTTGTTACAGCTCATCATTTAGTTTTGAAGATTTCAGTGCCAGAGAACACAGCATGTTTAACCATCAAATGGAATATGTATGGAGACACTGATGTAAGTAAATGCCTGTTAATTCACACTCATAACTTTCAGCATTTTAACTGTGCGAGAGTACATTCTCTTGTTTATGGTATTAGAATAGATGCTACTCTAATAAAGAAAGTTATTTTTTCCTTTTGTATTTTATTTTATTTTATTTTTCATGTGGATTCTGAATTATATGTAGAAAGTAGTTGCCCAGTTATTTATTTATTTTTTGGAGGGGTAGGTGGGTGGTAGCGGGTCTTACCAATTAGTCTCCCGATTCCCTCCCTCCAGCAGCTCTCTACAGCATCCTCTGTGGGTATGCCGTCCAGGTCAGTACATCACCCCCTTTAAGAACAAGTACAAAATCACTACAATATCCTCTGTGGATATACAGTCCAGTTCAGTGTATAACTCCCTGTAAGAACAAGTAAAAAAAATTGCTACAGCATCCTCTGTGGGTATGCAGTCCAGGTCAGTGTATCACTCCCTTTAAGAACAAGTAAGAAATCGCTACAGCATCCTCTGTGGATATGTGGATATACAGTGCAGGTCAGTGCATCACTCCCTTTAGCACAAGTAACACATTCAGGTGGGGGAGATGGTGGTGCTCTAGAGTCTTATGGAGTTATGTATAACTGCCTGAAGTTCATCACAGTGATTGTCAACTGGTTTTCTATCATCTCTCTCTGAAGCCTGGCAGTTTCTCCAGACACTGAAATAGGGAAGTTCAGTGACATATGCAGCATGCATCTACCCTTCTGCATGCATGCAGAAGCCATCCACCACATTGTTATCTAGAGTCAGTGTCTGTCATTAATTTCCACTAGGTAGTGATCTAACATTGCACCCCAGGCCATGTACCTCCAATGGAACTGGACCAAGTCCAGCAGATGTTTGATCCTTTCCTCTGTTTCTGGTTTAATTTCTCTTAACATTTTGGGTTTATAAAACCACGGCAGGAATGGACCCCATTTCTAAATCAGGGTATGATTAGAGTTGATGAACTTAGTATTGTTTCAGACTTTGATGTTAACCAAGAGAGCTCTTCTTATCACCCAAAATGTATCCAGAACTGCCTCCACCTGCAGTTTATATGGTGTTGTGTACTGTAGCATATTCAAATATGATTGTAAATTATTTTTTTTATTAGCACAGTCACTTTCACTACTTTTGGAACTGTCTGGGTATCTCTGTTCCACATTACTCTCATATCTGCTTGCAAATCCTGGTATTGTTACGTAGTCTCTCTCTATATGTAAGGCACTGTAATCACTGGGTGTATCAGTTTTAATGATCAATGCTACCTTTTTCTTTTTTTACTTCAACTACTATATCTCTTTTCTTGCATCTTTTTTTTGAATGGCTGTTAATGGGTAATTTATGGTTCACCTTTCCAATGCTTCTCAGCTATTTCTTTACAACAGTGTCTGCACAATCTCCATTGCAAGTCTTGCCACATTATTACATCTTTCAGTGTACAGACCCTCAGCCATGTGTGTATCACACCTAAGTGAGATGTACAACTGTTTCCATTTTTTGCAGAACCTACATTTGTCTGTTTCTCCCACTTGTTCTAAGAATTTTGTAAAGAAATGTTTACATGTTTCACTATCTTGGCAGCCATTATTAACCTTTCATCTTTTAGTTTCAGTTCACCTCTCCTTAACCATTCCCACATCAAATCTTAATCAACACGATGCTGTTCCAGGAGATCTCTATACTTGCCCCTATATTTATGGACTTTTCACGTTTTTTTGTGCACGCACAGAGTTGCTGTCTGATTTTTGTGTACTTATGGTCTGATTCCTATTCCAAGTGTTCATAAATGTTTCTGCTAAACTAAACAGAGAGATCTTTATGAGAACTCGTCTCTTCAAGCTTTATAACCTTCACAGTGCTTTGGATCTGATAAGGTCAGCAAATGTAAATGCAGTGCCACAACAGTAGATCTATACATGAAGTCAATTTTGAGGAGGCCTATACCAATTTTAGAATGAGGGCTCTATAATCTTGGTATACACTGTTTTATACTTAATTTGATAAGCATTTGTCTAACTAGTTCAATGTGTTCTTGGATTTTTGGTCAGTTACACCAAAGCTGTTAGAACATGAAGAACAAACTGATTTAGCCTGGGCTTTCTTCCTGGATGTTAAAGCAGTTTT
>NC_056743.1:75373610-75463610 GCF_019279795.1 Protopterus annectens
TATGAGCCTAACACTGAGCAGCATTCAACTGTCTCCAAGGATGATGTCACAATACCAGTTGAAAATGATTGACTACTGGTATCATTCCAAAGGGGTCAAATACTTGTCAGCCTGGAGGACATGGCTAACAGGCCACAATGCTTTGTTAATGATGGTCTTCACTTGTCATCTCTAGGCTTTCAGATATTGGCCAAAACAGTATCCACTCCTATAGTGCCTGTTTTAGTCATTGGCAAACACACAAACCTTCCAACAAAACAAAAATTACTCAGGAAAAGCTAAAGGTTACACTGCTCAATGCTTGGAGTCTCAACAAGATATTGCACTCCCTAGAAGCTCTCCTAACCCTGGAAAATGCTGACATATGTGCAGTTGTTACTGCAACATAGTTCAAAGCCATGGAAAGCACTCTGGCAGTGCATGGCTATAATCCCTTTCATAGATTCTGACCACACGCTGAACATGAAAGAGCTAAAGGCAGCGGTGTATTTACCTAAAGGATAAGCACACCTCAAGGCTGGTCAAATAATATGACATGCTTGATTTACTCCATGTCCAACTAATCAAGGGAAAAGTCCATTACAAACAAGGTTCCCACCATGTACCAGGAAAACCATGCATCATATCTAATGTTACTACAATCACTCATCATCCAGCTCAATACCATACTCATGGGTGATTTTAACTACACCTTCATTAATTGAGAGGCATACACAACCACTAACATGCAGGCCCAATAATTTCTTGACTTTGTAAATTCAAATGCCCTGGATTAGTTAGTCTGCACTTCACTAGAGGATCAAATATCCTAGATGTGGTACTCACAAATATGGTAGAGTGCTGCCCCCCACCCCAGTCAGTTATCTTTACTGGTAAGATCAGGTCACAAAGTGGTCTCTCTTGAAATAAAGATAAGCCAAGTCCCCCCACCCAACCCCAAAAACTTTAAGAACTTTTCTGAGATAAATTACCTTCTATTAAGGGACAACATTGCTCGTTTCCAAGCTCACCCAAATCCAGAAAACTCAGAAACCTATGCACATGCATGCATAGAAGCCCTGTATGACCATATAAATAACTTCATAGAAATGGCAGTACCAAACAGAAGTAAACACAGGTCATACTGTAAAAGCAAGCTACCTTTTTGGATGCCTGGTATTATTAGGTTGTACAGAAAAAAATAAATAAAATCCTATCAAGACATAAGAGGGAATATGCACAACAGAGCAAAATGTTGCTCATTAGTCTAAACTAGTGAATCAGGGAACTAGTCAAGTCTCTGAAAGCGAACATTGAGGTAAATATAGCTATCAAAGCTTAGGATAACCATAAGGCCTTTTTCAGTTATGTTTGCAGTCTTAAAGGTAACACCCAACAATGTTTGGAATTAGTTGTAGATGGCATCATCTATACTAAGCTGTGAGATGCAGCAAATCTGCTGGCTAAGAAATTCAACTCAAATTTCACCTCCTCATCACTGCCAGTTCTCCCTCAAGAAATATCCTCAACCACTCTGCAGCCAGTTGTCACCAAAGAACAGGTTGCCACTGCCTTCTCTAGAGCTAAAAACACTGCTTCACTGGAGGCTGACAGTATACCAGGTTGCCTCTTACACAGCTTAAATCAGGACTTATGAGGCCCATTAGGATCTTTATTTGACCACAACTTCTGGACTGGCTTTATCCCAGTAGAGTGGAGGACAGGAACAGTTATCCCCGTCATACAAGGGGACCATCTCCTGACCTGGGAAATTACAGAACCATAAGTTTGATTATTCTTTCCATGGCCTTGTATATAAAACTAATCATGGACCTGATACATGAGACAGGAAACTGTACCTGACCCAGTTCAGCTCTGTCAAGGGTAGGTTATGCCTACTGAATCTGATGGATTTCTTCAAGAAAGCCACTAAGGCCGTGGATAAGGGTAAAACAGTACATACTGCCTACCTCAACCTGGCCAAGGCATTTGACACAATTCCCTACTCTGGTATTATAAATAAATTCACAAAACTAGGCCTAAATTCGTGCATCACCAGATGGATAGGGAGTTGGCTCATGGATAGGACATATGGTTAAAGTGGGTAAATCCAGATCCTGCAATAGGTCAGTTACTAGTAGTGTGTCACAGGACTCAGTTTTGGGACCGCTCTTGTTTGGAATATACCTCTGTGAAGTCAAGGCTAATGTGGAAGGCCACTGGATGACAAAGCTTACTGATGACTGCAGGGTGGGTGCAATCACTGAATACCCCAATGATATCCTTCAGGAGGGTCTAGATCAGATAAATGATTGCTGCCAGAACTATGGCCTAAAACTAAATACAAAAAAATACATTATCATACCCTTTCGGAAGTCAAATACACCTGCAAATTACAACATCAATAACACATCCCTAAGAGCAGACTCAGAGGTGAGAGATCTTGGTAAACAGTCACCTAAACTTTGACTGCCATGTGTGCACAGTGGTGAGGAAGTCCTGTTATGTGTGTTACAACTTATAAGTAAAGGTATACCATCCAGATCCAAGCAAATTATAGTCCCACTGTACTCAACCCACATTAGACCAATAATCGAGTTCCGTGTGCCATTTGGCATGTATTTGACTAGGTACTTACAGCAGCTGGAGCGACCTCAGCGGTTCCTCACAAAGAAAATAAAGGTTGTAAACAAGATGAGCTATGTGGATAGACTAAAAGTCATATCTCTTTACTCTGTCTCCTACTGACTAGGGGTGACCTGTGCCTGACCTGCAAGGCACTCACAAATCCAGCCCTGATGGAGCTGCTATACATTTGCAAGTCAAACAGCATGAGGGTCGCCCAATTTAGGGATCTAAACTTAGTCAGCGACTCAAACAAAACATGCTATAGAGACAGGTATGTATCTCAGAGATTGCCCCTTTTTTTAAAATGGGCTTCCTATTTACATTAAGAGGAGCCATTCACTGACTCTCTTCAAATGCAGTTTGGATCAGTGGATGGGGAAACAGAAATTCACACCTGGAGTAGTGCTTGTCACTTATGGACAGGGGCAATCTGTACAAAACTCATGCACAGGCACAATTCCATGCCATCCTTTTGCCTCTAGGGACCATATATTGGGTCACTCTGAAAATCTGGCTGAATGATTCAAAAGACGATAAAGACTCCCTTTAAAATAAAAAAAAGCAGTTTAATTCTCACTTAAAATATGGAATTAATGCTTTCATCCTGTTTAACAGGACTTCTTCAGATTCAATTAAAACAAGATGGCCAGCTTCCTTTTACAGTTTCTAGAACCAGGAAATTGCATCATACTTCTCTAAAAACACTTCCTGGGGCAAAGAATAAAATCAAAGATAAAAACAATTTGCAACAATGAAAGCTTCTCTTACAAAATCCATAAGATACTTGAAGTGGAATATTGCAAAAAAAATGTAAAATAAACATGAAAATGAATTATAAGAAATCACTTTCAATAGAAATACTTTATATCATAGCCTCTAATAATGGCATTAGTGCAATAAAATCATTAAGTCCTGAGGGGTTGCAAGCATTTAATTTTTACTGCCAAAAAAAATATTTTTATTCTAATAATAACTTACAGTTGCCACCCCTTGAGTTAATGTGTACCCTTTCCAAAATGGCAAATCTGAATGTATTACAGGTGTTGCTTTTCATGTGCCTGTACAAAGCATTCTTCCTGTTTTGTTTCCTAATTTTATAGTAGTGCTAGTCAATTCTATTTTTTAGGAACCTGTCAGTTTTCCCAACATAAAATGCCGGACAGGTGGAGAACACGGCCAAATAAATGACACCCTTTGTACTACAGTTCCCATACTGAAAGATAACCTTAGTTTGATTTGTATTTTCTAGCTGTATTTCTCCTTTGAGATATCAGGTATTCACACTGATTACAACATCCACACTTCTTGGTCCCCTTGTCTCCTTCATACTTTCCTTTATTTTTACTGTCCTCTAAGTTAGCCTCAATATTCCTACCTGTTTTATATATAAAACATTCTGAATTTTGACAATAACAGCACCCCTTTTCGAAGTGCTGAGAAAGGAAATTATGGTTCCTTAAAAGACAAAATATTACTTATGGAAAAGAAATTGTCTACCATTAAGCGCTTACAAATTGATAATGTTTACTTTGAAAAATGTATTGAATTGAAAATAGTTCCACAGGGACTCAGAATATTCAAGGAAACTATGGGTATTGAATACACTATGGAAGCTATTAATAATTTTAATGCTTTATTTGATGATTTTGAGTTCAGTTTTATGAATTGTTAATGAAACATAATGATGCTAAATTAAGTATGCTGTTAACTGAAGTGAAAAGTTTAAACAATGATATTACTCCAGATTTACTCATTGACCAATGGGTACACTTTTACAACAGTTTGATGTAGTTTAGTTTAACACTACTCAGTTTAAAATAAAATAGCTAGGGACACTACACACTATAGGGAACAGAATGCTTATAGATGGAATCGTCACAGGCAGGTGAATGGAGAGAATAATTATAAGTCCAGTGGATCTAATGTAGGAAGTAAGAAAAGTTATCCCAAAACAAATTATATACCAGATGGAAATTACAACCAGAATTATGGTCCTGGAAATTTTTAGGATGGCAGGAGCCATTACCACAGGAGAAACAAAGGATATTATCCGGATTCGAGTCAGGGGAAGAATTGGGAACATTTACAAAAGGCTTCATACAGGATATACCAGTCGAACAAAGAATGGAGCTAGAAAGATCCAACAAAGTTGTTCAGTGCTTCAGAAACTTTAGAATTTTTAATTACACTGATAGAGAAGTAACCAAAGAGCATTTTCTCCTTTTTTAATACCAGCCTTAAAGAAAAAAGCACCTTTAACCCCCCTCCCCCCTTTACACCCTACTCTTGTCACTTTGGACAAACTAATTTCTGAAGATTTATACAAAATTCAAGAAGAGTTAAAGGGTAAAAAGAAAAAAGTTTTAATTTAAACACAACAGAAAGATGATTTTGAAAGATATGTAATGATACAGAGGTTAGGGACATGAAATCTGACGGGGGGGTTGTGCTATATGATCAGATGGATTTTTCCAACAAAATGCATGAGATTTTGTACAGCACTTTAATATACAAAACTGTTTCAATAAATGAGATCAATATAGCGTACATGCGTATTGATTTATGGCTGGAAGAATTTTTGTTGGACCTAAGAATATCTTTCGACACTTATAATTTTTTGAAAGTCAAACATCCTCTATTAGCCACCATCTTTGGAGTGCTTAAAGTGCATAAAGACATTTTAAATCCCCTGTTCAGACTGATAGTCTCCAGGAGTAAGTCCAAAACATTCTCTTTTGGTGTAGTGGTGGATAATTGATTAAAAGACACATACACTAACCCCCACATACTCAGAGACTCATGGGATTTTTTAGGGAGATTGAAACATGGACTTTGGAATAAAGATTTTAAAATTGTTACCATTGATGGGCTTATTTAATTCCATACTCAAAGATGAGGGGTTGGAATTTTTTCACCAATCAATGGTTAAGCACTCCAATTTAGACAATGACAAGATACAGACTACGTTAGAATTCATGACTGTTGTATTAGAAAATAATTTTATCTTTTATGATGGTGAATACTTTAAGCAAATAAAAGGGGTTGCTATAGGGGCCTCTTGTGCCCCCATATTTGCAAATTTAGTTTTAACTGAATGGGAACACCAACGTGTATTCAACAGTACCTACAAAAAAAATCTTAAACTGTATGTACGTTTCCTTGATGATGTTTTTATTTTATGGGAAGGAGAAACTGAGGATATAGAGAAGTTTGTTATATACCTTAACAACAGATGTTCCTATTTTAAGTTCACTCATACTTATGATTTGGAAGTTTAACTTACTTAGATTGTTACATTTCACACACTGATAGAGGTTTTAAATCCAACATCCACCATAAACCCACCTTTAGTAATTCAGCTATCATCCCTATTCACAAACAAAAAGCATACTTAAAGGACAATTAAAGACCAAATCAAAAGTACTACTACCCTTCCTCAACTACCTCTGCTTAGCAGGGGACATGCACCCAAATCCTGGATTAAATACTTCCCCTTGTCCCAATCTCCCTGTCACAAGCAATGAAACCAACCGTAAATACCTCATATTCTTCACCATCAATGCCCAAAGTCTAAGAAATAAAGTAGCCCACTTTCATGCTTGGCTAAACAACAACCTACCTGACATTGTAGCCATCTCAGAAACCTGGCTAAAACCTCATATTTGTGACTCTGTAATCCTCCCTCCTGGATTCCAATCCCTCAGACATGATTGCTTAAATAGAAAAGGGGGTGGGGGTAGGCTTAAGCTACTGTGACCTGCTATCCATCACTCCCTACCCCAAGCCTATCCCTCCATTCTACAATGCAGAACTAGTAACAGGCCTACTAAAAATAAATAACCACAAAAGCATTTGTATCACTGCCCTCTACATCCCCCCTGGTAATAACACCACTACTCTTGAAGAAATTCTCCTCTGGACCTCTACCAATATTAAACTAGTAACCTTCATACTTGGAGATGTAAATATCGATTGGAATAAAATCAACAACTCTAATCCCGCCATATCTATCAATCTATTTAACTATACCCAACTAACTCCATTACCAGACGTGGGTACGTGCATGTGTGTGCCTTTTGTGGAAGATTGGGTGCTAGGCTGGCAACTCAACACTGTAAAACCCCACTGCTAATCATGAGCGGACAGGTGATTCGCTGTGGCGATGACCTTTAACCGGGAAAAGCCGAAAGAAGACGACCCTTAATGTACTTATGTTCTTCTTGTGTATCTCTGCTGAGAGCAACCATACGTCTCGGCTATGAGCACAGGCTTTTTTACCTAGGACTGCATTAAAATTAGTACATAGCCACGGCAGATGCAACTAACTAATTTACTGAGAAATTGCATTCCAATTGGTTTGTCAGTCATATTGTGAAACTGCTTGTTTTGCATTTTGTTCCTGACATTTTCTGCAGTGGTGCAGCAGTTAGTGGTGTTGCCTCACAGCAAGAGGTTCTCCAGTTATATTCTCAGGTGGGGTGCCTTCTGTGCAGAGTCTGCATGTCCTCCCTATGGTCACATGAGTTTCCTCTCACATTCTAAAGACATGGTGTAGGTGACTTGGACTTCCTCAAATTGACTGTAGGTGTGAATGTATACATGTGTGCCTTCTGTGAAAGTTGGGCACTGGCCTGGAAACTCGATACCATAAAAACCTACACTGCCAATCATTGTGCAGACTGATGATCAGCTGTGACAACCCCTAATAGGAAAAGCCGAAAGACAAAGAAGTCAGAACCACAAACTCTGACTTGAGCAGTGTTACTGGCATTTTCTTAGTTGTTGCATGTACTATAGTTAAATACGTAAAAAGATCCTCTGCTGTGAGGTATAACTGGCTTATATTCAGCTCTTAAGGTCTTCATGTTTTCCTTAAATATCAACACCAACCTTTCTTCTAACCCATTTGTGGCTGGATGATGTTGAGCAGATATGAAGTATTTGATGTCATTTTGTTTTATGAACATTTTCAATTCTTTAACCGTAAACTATTGGCCACTATACATAGAAATCTGTTCAGTCAAGCCGTTTTTTGTTGAGATTGTCTATAGCATTGCAGCAGTTTTTCCCCTGTGGTAGAAGAATCCATAAAAATGGTCTTTGGGCATTTATAGTGTGCTACAACTATGGACATTCCTGTGAAGAAAATGTGGATATGCTGCCATGGCACTGATGGCCCCGATGGCCCCATCCCGAAGAGCAAGCATGCTTGTAGTGGCACATTTTGGACTGTTTGATATAACTTCATAGGAATGTACAAGGCTAATGGTCACTGGGACCTTTATAAGCCTTGCCATGCAACCCAAGAGTATCCAATGAGTTATTGTACCTTAGAGGTTATTTTAAGGGGTGCTTGTTAATTAGGACATGATTTAACAGCTACCTCTTCCCATCAGAGACATAGATATCAAACCGGGGGGGGGGGGGGGATTTATGATTTTCCATCCACTTAGGGAAAGGTTCTGCTTCACACTGATGGGAAGCCTATTCTAAAGAATGGCGATTCCCTGACATACATATCTGTTCATCCAACATGATCTCTTTAAGTCGCAAGCAAAGTTTAAATCCTTTGGCCTGGTTGTTCTGGTGCTGTTCATTTAGCAGTCTACAAAAAAGGTCTGTCAGAGTGGGAGCCAAGGATGCCTTGTATTCCAGGCATAACTTGCCTCTCATCAGTCTGTAAGAAACTGAATATAGAGACAAAGCTTTGAGGTGGTCTGCATAGGACATTGTTTTCATGCACTCCTTTTTTTTTTTTTTTTTGCGAGGAAGCTCCCTGAACATTCCAGATGTTGCATGTACCTGCTCAGGCTCTGTTGGTTGAGTTCTGTGGCAAAGATGACTTCCCTGGACCTAGATGCCATGCCCTACTTATAAGCTGAGTGACATTGATTTTCTTACAACCTTAAACACGTGGTGAAAGCCAGAGTACTATCTAAATGAGTCCCCAAAACCCTGACTACTGTGTCTAGTTTTACAAATGTGATCATTTTCCTGGGAGTCTGACTTCCCAAAAGGTACTATTATGCATTTCTTTTGATTAAGTGTTAAGGCATGTCTTTGGCACCAGTAAATTTCCTGTATTAGACCTTCTTGTGAGATATTAGTATCTTGGGGGTTTTTATGACTGTTCCTAGAGGCCCTTGACATTGGCTTTGACTTCCGGAAAATAGATGCCGAGGAGGAGCACACCCAGCATGGAGTCCTGGGACCCTCCAATAGTGACTAAAATATTTACTGGAAACTCTGTCAGAGAATACACAACCAAGTATGATGAGCTGTTTATTAGAACAAATAATACGTGCTTTTGTCTAAAGCCATGCAGACTTCTTCAGATAAAACCAGAACAATTCAAAATTTGCACTTAAATAGCTTCCTTGTCACACGGCACCAATCTAAACAAAGCAAGTGTATATTTAAAGCAACAGTTGTTAAGACAAGTGCATGTATTTAAAACTGTGTGTTTAAGATATAAAACTGAGACTAACTGATCATCACTAACTTAGGCCAGGACATAAGCAAAAATGATGCACAAATGCTAATGCATTCACCATAAAATTAAAAACAGATGGTAATAAATATAAGCATATTATTTTTCATATGCCTTCTGATATATATATATATATATATATATATATATATATATATATAAAACATCATTAAGCCCTGGGGGGAGTGAAACATTCAAAAATATCTGCCACCGAAGCTCTCTCTCTTCAATTAATAGTTGCCATGACCCACTTCTAGGGCTGACCTCTACTTTCTCAATGATGGCAAACAGGAAATGATGGTCTGGAAATTGGCGAATATGCTTGTAGAGTGCATTTGTAGATTAAAATATTGGGAGACAAAGGCTCAGAAATAAGGACAGATTTTAAATATTGCTCTTATAAACTTAGAAAGTTGCTAGAATAACAGGATTTGTATTAACAAGCATTTCCTGATGGATATAAACACTGAAACTCAAGTGTATGTCTTTATTTTGTGACGTTAGACCTCAGTAATCTGTCAGAAAACCAGACATTTTATGAACAGACCAAAAAAATGTGCTGCATGTGGAAGGCACTGAAGCCTTGTTCTGCTGGGGTGCTCTCTGTGGCTTTAAACCATGTCTCGGTAACTGCACAGATGTCCACATTCTCCAATGTGAGGAGAGATTGGAGGAGGTATAGCTTCTTGTTTAGACTCCTAGCAATGAACAAAGAGTAGCACACCTTTAGATTTCCTTGGGTAGATTTTGATATGTTGGAATACTTGCCAATTTGGCATTGTCTAAAGGCTATAAGGGGAAGGAAAATGCTTTATCCAATATTTGAAAGCCTAGAGGTGCAGGTGCAAACAACCTTAGCAAAGCAACATGGTTTAACCATGTCCTCCCCAGTTACAAATGTTCTGTGCCCCTAGAATGACATGAAAAGCCAATTATTAAAGTCGGTCATCTTCTGTTCGTATTATAACATTATCTTTAGCGACGGATACAAGAGCATGAAGACTATTCAGTTAGATTACGCAAACCTGTCTGCTGCATGATTCAACAAACAGAAGCAAAGATTTGTTCAGAACCAAGTTCTTTACTGTTGATTTTGCATGTCCTAAAGGTGAAAAAAGTCTTGCATTATCAGTAACTCTGATTGGCACATAGATCATCCTGTTCTCAAACAAGCAGTTTAATCTGTTTTATTTTGGGTGCAGACAAACTGACTTCTGATGCTTGTCAGGCATGTTGCAGTCATTATTTATAATACATTAAAGAAAAGCAGTGGTGTTAATTTACGCTAGATAATCTTGTTCTGAATTTCACTGGACAGCATACCTCTGAACTGTACAGATTTTCACAGAACATCCAGATTTTTGACTCCTGTTTTTGGTCTGTTTCTCATAAAATTGTGGTTTTCTGGCAAATTATTGAGGGATGAAGTAAGAAAACAATGACATTTGAGTTTCAGACTTCTAACTCTTCAGAAAATTCATGCTAATACAAAACCTGTTCTATCAATTTTCTAAGTTTGTATGAGCAATATTTAAAAAGTGTCCCTATTTTGTCTCCCCCCCCCCCCCATTATTTATGGATTTGTTCATATTTCTTGCTCTAAGAGGTTAAGATGTATGCTGGACAGTGCTCTGAACATATTGGCAAATAAAGTATATGTTCTAAAGTTAAGAAAAAGTCAGAAAGTGATTGATTGTGTTCTTCGTGTAATAGCATGGGAATGATTTCGTCTTCTTTTTTTGAATAAAATGCTGTAGAAAACAATAGAATAGTTAGAGTAAAATATCAGCTTATATTCCTAGTATTCATTTTCTGCAGTCTATTTCAGTTATTATAGAGGATTAAAGATATCATCTGCTTATGATCTCCATCCAGTTTTCCAGGGTTCGATTCCCTTTGCTTCCTTTTTCCTACTGTAACTCATAGCAAGTCACATAACCAGACAGGGCCCCCAAGTTGCCCTTGTAAAGAGAGTTTTCTTTAGCAGGTTTAACAAATTAAAATAAGTACACAAACAGAATAAGTATTGTGTTGCTCTATTTTCTGTTGATTTCATCTGGTCAGTGTTATCCAAAAACTTTATAAGTAAATTTTAAATAGAATTGTACGTTTGCATAGGTACAGCACCTTAATATTGTTCACGTTACACAAATGAGTGCAAATAAGTTTCAAATAAAGGCCTTTCTGTTTGTTGATTAATGAATACTAATCTGACATGTCATTAAAGGAGCATGTTCTCTCAATTATGTTATATAATGACTTTGTTGTTTTGCATGCAAAGGGAAATTGTGCAAGTGTTAATTTCTGCAGATGTTAATGCCTTTACAGCAGTTAAGGTTTTCGCCATCAAGTGCCCACTGTAAACCTAGACTTTTAATATTGCATTATCTAGGTTTCCACAATATGACAAATGCTCTGCAGATTAACATCATCTGAAAATGTAGCAATGTGTATCTTTCTTTTGCAAAATGTTGTCTTATTTAACTCTAATTATTTGAACCACATTGCATACAGCTACCCAGAGTGCATAGTTAGTTTAAATGTAGTACAGCTAAACAAAAATGTCAGCTATAGCATTTTAAAACATTTATCAGTCATATGGTTTGAATAGCCGTTTGAAATTGCTTGGAAAAGAACTGAGTGACAGCTGTGCTGGAAAAAGATCAGACCAAAGCTTTATGATTCAGTAGGCATCTAATATTTCTATGGCCCTTCACTTACACTAAACCAGAAATTAAAATCAGATGGGAGAGGTGGGTTAGGAATGCATTTTTATATAAGAGATTTCAAGCTTTTTAATGGAGCTTCAGCTGATAATGATCTAGATTGGCGTGTCCTTCAAATAATGGAGGGCTACACTAAGCTACTAATTGTTGTAGCCTTTATTTTACCAGCAGCTACTGATAAATAGTTAGTATACAGTTGCCAAATGTTTAGTTCATTGAACTGCATTATCCTTGGAATAATCTGTTAGCATGGGCCTACCTTTTAGCAAATATTTGCCAAGTGTATAGTTCAATGAACTGCATTATCTTTGAATCACTTGACTTGTTAGAGGCCTACTAAAGCAATGCTGAATAGACTTTTCTCATTGTATGACTTTAGGTGGGTTCTAATAGACATTGGCAGGCCAAATCTCTGTCACACCAAAGACACTATAATGGATACCATTGTTACAGACCTAATAGCTATGATAAATATATTGTTCACCGAAACATTTTAAATGTTTATTGCCCAATCACTGCATTCTGGCTATTAATGTGACTTGGCTACACCCCAGTAATAGTCACTGAAACTCCAATGTTCAACCAAAAAAAGACAATCAATTACTGTAACTGGGGACAAACTTTCTATAGTACCCTGCTATGCTTAAGAATGGCCTCACCTGCTTTTTGGTAACAGGAACAATCCATGCCTGAATGGCTTCCACTTTGGCAGGTTCTGGTCTTATCTTACCACTCTCTACTCTATTTCCCAGGTAGGAGACCTCTGCCATACCCACCTGACATTTACTGGGCTTAATGGTCAACCCTGCCCTTTTAGTCTGCTCAGCACGTTCCTGACATGCTGAAGGTGCTCTTGCTAGGAATGGCTGTAGATGGCAATATCATCCAGGTAAACAAAGAAAGTGGAAAAAGTACCAAAAGTAAACTGATAACCAAAAATAAGGCACTGGAAGGTTCACCAGAATAAAATCCACTGTTTTATTGATTGCATACGATATTAAAAAACGTAAAGCACATCCAGAACGTATTAACTGTATCACCGCATTTTCGTCACAAAAACTTCTTCAGATGAGAATGCCAACTTCTGAAACCCCTTTATATACAGAAACATCCTCAATTAATCAATTAACAAACTGTTATGCTTTTAAAAACACAGTGCAAAAAAAAACTATATACACAGTGAAACACAATAATGTTTAATGGTCAACCCTGCCCTTTCAATAAGTACAGAAGTGTATAGAAAATAATTTGTTGGTCAAGCAGAAATCTTGTAAAAAAATATACATAATTTACAGTTTGTAAAAACTTGTAAACAAAAAATAAATATCTAAAAATATAAATCCCTTGTAAAACCACATATAAAACACTGGTATAGGTCATACAAAATATTAAACAGCACCATCTGCTGGACAGTCACATAATTTAAAGTTTAGCTGACCTAAGCTTTAAGACTGGCTTCAATGAAACCATCTCATTCAAACCAGGATACCTAGTAGCTTCAAGAACTAGTTGCTGGTACAGTTCCCTGTATTCTAGGTGTGTTTCCCAAGGGCCACCCCTAGGATCAATGGGCAATATTTCTATTACATAAAAATAAAAATTAGCTCCTGTACAGTTCAAAGTATGTTTATACAGAGAATTGTTACTGTTCATCTTTTTTATATCGTACCTGTGTGCATACATTCTTGACTAATTTTCTCTCAGTTTTGCCTATATAGAATGCTTCACATTTGTCACACAAGGCTAAATAAATAATACCATTAGTATTGCAATTAGCAAAACCATTTGTCTTAAGTCTGTCTCTACTTTTCAGATGAACCATCTCTCCAACTTTGACATAAGGGCATTGGGCACAACAACCACACTTGCATGTGCCCCTTTTGATGTACTAGCAAATCCGTTCCATTCTCTTTCTATAATGTTTCTGGCCAACCCAGCATCCCCGTCATAAGTAATAACCAAAGCACTGTTGTATCCATTATCACCTGACCTCTCTGATGTTTGAATATTTTCAAGGTCCTGATTGTCACTCCCGAAAATGGGGGCAAACCTAGATTTTCTTGCTTCCAAAGCTAGAAGCTTTTCTGGGTACCCCCTAGCCCTGAACAAATCCATAAGATAAGCTAATTCATTAATAAAATCATTGTCATCTGAGGTCATTCTGAATATTCGAACAAACTGACCCTTTACTACCCCTTTCTTCTGGTGATGTGGGTGTGCACTGGTATAATGTAGGTAAGAGTTTGAAAATATTGCTTTTCTATAAACTCTAGTTTTGAAATTCCCTCCAGCCTTGCTGATACTGAGGTCCAAGTATCTCATCTCGTCAGAATTGATTTCATACATAAATCTTAAAAAATCTGCGGTGTTAGACAAATAGTTAAAGAAATCTAAAAGCCTACTCTCAGGTTCGACCCAAAATAAACAAATGTCATCCAAAAAATGAGCATAAAAATTCCAACAACAACTGAAATCACAAATGAACACACATTTCTTTTCCCAGTAGGAAAGTATAATGTTAGAGTATGTGGGGGGCACAATGGGCCCCCATAGCAACACCTCTTTGTTGTTTAAAATACTTACCCTCAAAAAATATAAAATTATTCTTTAAAATCACATCCATTAAGATTATACATGTTCTAAAATCATTGTAACTTATGTCATTAATATCACTTAAAACCTCTTCTAACCATTCTAAACCCAGAGTGTGGGCTATTGAAGAAAATAAATCTATCACATCAACCGTGATAAAAGTAAGGTTGTCCCAGTAAAGGCCCAAATGCATTTTTTTCAAAAGGTCCCATGAGTCTGTGAGTACATTTGCCACCCCATGGACAATTTTTTTAAGCTTAGAATCCACAAATTTAGCTAAGGGGGCTGTTCTGGAACCTTCAGCAGAGACTATTGCCCTCAAAGGTGGGTTGCCCCCATCCTTGTGGACCTTGGGGATGCCAAAAATTGATGGAATCCTAGGTTTCTCGACATGTAAAAAATTGTAAGTATCATTGTCTATAAGCCCTTCAATGAGCAAATCATTTAAACATACTTCTATTCTTTTGTAAGCAATATTTACTTCGTTCAGAGAAACCCTCATATACTGGTTCACATCACCCAAACTGTCCATCATCTTACCTTCACATGTGATTTTGTCCATTAAAACTACACCCCCACCCTTATCTGGTTTCATAATTTTTAAATTCTTGTTGCATCTACATTGTTCGAGAAAGTCTTTCTCTTTCCTACTAAAATTCGGAATCGCTTTGTTTTTATTTATGGCTTGCCTTAACTCGTTCTCCACCGTACATTCAAAATTCTTAAATTGTGGATGCAAGGGCGGATTAAAAGTACTTTTCCAGTGCAAGGTGGTGTTGTGTGAGTTGAACCTTTCTTGACAATTAAAAAATAGTTATTTTTTCGTATATATAATTTAAAATCCACCAATAATTTAAACACATCACACTTTTTCCTAGGGATAAAAGAAAATCCCTTTATGAATAAGTTAAAATGACCTTCCCTAAGTTAAAATGACCTTCCTGCACATCAATGTTACTATAATTAAAAAATGTTAAAATTGTTATAACTTATTTTGGGGCCATCCTTGACCATTCCAACCCCAGGGCCTGTCTAGTGAGCTCCTCATTGTCCTGTCCAGACATTGTACCTGTAACTGACTGGGCCTTTCGTTTTCAATCTTTCTGACCTCCGGGGAGAAGGAAAATCCGAAGCATCCGGAATGTTAAAAGGAACATCATTTACCTGCCCACCAAACCCACCATCATGTACACTTTCCCTATTTAAATTGTCATTGCCATAAAACCTACCCCCCTGCCTAGGTCTGGGATAGTGCACATTCTCTTTGTATTCATTAATATCTCTGTCTATCTTTTTCATCTTTCTAACATGCACTTCTTTACATTTTGAACCAATATTCCTTAACAAATCAAACTATTTCTCCTTTTCACCTTTAATAGCGTACATTAAATCACTGATAATATTTTTGTTGGTATGCTCAACCACATGGAAAATATTGTTCATTTCATTTTCATTGTTTTTTATTTTTAAATATTTATTTTTTGTTTACAAGTTTGTACAAACTGTAAATAATGTGCATTTTTTTACAAGATTCCTGCTTGACCAACAAATGATTTTCTATGCACTTCTGTACTTATCTTGTTTCATTGTTTGTGTATATAGTTTTTTTGCACTGTGTTTTTAAAAGTATAACAGTTTGTTAATTGATTAATTCGGGATGTTTCTGTATATAAAGGGGTTTCAGAAGTTGGTATGCTCATCTGAAGAAGTTTTTGTGAAGAAAACGCGGTGATACAGTTAATGCGTTCTGGATGTGCTTTACATTTTTTAATATCATGTGCGATCAATAGAACAGTGGATTTTATTCTGGTGAACCTTCCAGTGCCTTATTTTTAATATCATCCAGATAAGCAGAAGCAAAATCTCTTGCTCCTGCTAGGATATGATCTACCAGCCTCTGGAAAGTCGCTGGGGCATTTTTCATCCCAAAGGGCATCTTCATGAACTCATACAAGCCGAAGGAAGTCAGAAAGGCTGACCTCTTTCTAGCATTGGGAGTCAAAAGCACCTTCCAGTAACCCTTGGTAAGATCAGTAATGGTAAGATTCTTAGCCCCACCCAGCTGCTCTAGAGCTTCATCTCTCCTAGGCATGGGGTAAGCATCTGACTGTGTGACTTTTTAGTTTCCTGTAGTCCACACAGAACCTGGTGCTGGCATCCTTCTTTGGTACCAGCACCACTGGGGAGAACCAGGGACTGCTGGACTCTTGGATTGCCCCTAGTTCCAACATTTCCTTTTTCTCCTCTCTGAGTATTTGACTTTCTCAGGCACCCTCTAAGGGGCCTACTTAATAGGCCTTTGGGGTCCTGTATCCACATGGTGCTGCACCATGTGGGTGCACCCTGGTTTCCCAGTGAACATGTAACACTGCTTGGATTTCTAGAACCTGGGTAGGGGATAGCTTCTGGAACATTGCTACCCCTTCCACTGAGGTGTCAGTCTGAGCCTCACTGAGATCAGTCACCAAATCCCCCTCCAATGACTCCTGCTGTCCACTGCAAATACTCAGCATAAGGGCCTCTCTGTCATGGTAAGGTTTCATCATGTTAACATGGTACAATTTATATCCCTGCCTCCTGCCTAGCAGTTCTACCATGTAGTTAACATCACTGACCTTCCTTACCACTTTGAAGGGTCCCTCACAAGTAGCCTGCAGCTTGTTGTGTCTGACCGGAATGAGAACCATAACATGCTTCCCCACAGCCTACTCTCAAGCATTTCTGTCATAACAGACCTTTTTCTGCTGTTGGGCTTCTGCCAGGTTCTCCTGGACAAAGCCCATGATTTCCTGAGCCTTGTCCTGAGATGTAGGATATATGCCACAAACAGACTCCTTGTGCAATTCACACTCATCTTCCCACTTATCGTGAATCAAATCTAGAGGCTCCCTCACCCAGTGCCCATATAACAACTCAAAGGGTGAAAAACCTGTGGATTCCTGGGACATCTCTTTCTAAAGCAAATAAGAGATGGGCCATATATTTGTCCGACTCCCTCTTAAACTGGTCTGCAAATGCTGGTAGCATGGTCTCTAGCATAGAGTTTAACCTCACCACCAGACCATTAGTCAGGGAGTGGTAGGCGGTGGTCTTTAGGTGCTTCACCCCACAGCGCTCCCACAGAAAAGCAAGCAGGTTTGACATGAAATTAGAACCTCTCAGTCAGTATTTCTTTTGGGAAACCTACTCTGCTGAAAATCTCCAACAAAGCATTTGCCACCTTTTCTGCCTTAATGTAGGACATGTCCACTCCTTCAGGGTATCTGGCAGCATAATCTACTACCACTAGGATATACTTCTTCCCTGTGGAACTTGGGGTACTCAGAGGCCCCACAATATCCATAGCTACCCTCTCAAATGGCTCCTTAATCACAGGCAAAGGCATCAAAATGAGCTTTGACCTTGTCTACCTTTTGGCACTGTTCACAGATGACAGGTCCTGCAGTACCCAGTTACATCTTTGGAAATCCCAGGCCAATAAAAGTTCTGCATAATACATCTCTTTGTATGCTTTATGCCCATATGACCTGCAAAGGGAATATCATGGGCTATGATTAGAAGTGCCAGATGGTAGGCTCTATGCACTACCAACTGCTGTACTCTCTCACCTTCTAGCCCTCCCTCAGTGGTCCATTCTCTGTACAGTGACCCTTTGTCTCAGTGTACAGATTCCCCTTTTCCATGAAAATCAGGGCTACCTCCCTCAGGCCTTGTAATGTAGGAGTAAGGAGCTGAGTCTGTCTCATCTCTCTTTTGGTAACCCTTCCCAGCTCCTCTTCCACAGGAAGGCTGGTATTCTCTGACTGCGGTGCCTCAATGTCAGCCTGGGTACTACTACTTACCTCTGTCCAAGGGAACATCAGTACCCACAAGCAGCTGTGGCTCACATTCAGTCTCACTGCTACAGGGTAGCTCCCTCCCTGAAGTAGCCATCTCACCCATCCTGGCTTCAAGTATGTGGTCTGTCTAGGTCCCCCACAGGCTACCAGACCCACATGCGTGTCTCCAAGTCTGACAACTGCATGCACACATGGTATTGCATTATCAGAATTATTCCCTATCAGGATATCTGCAGGAATATCCTCAAACACACCTGCTTGCTTGCTTCCTTTTCCACCTTCCCAGTCAAGGTAAACCCTAGCCAAAAGTATTTGGAATGGGGTCCCTTCTAAAGCTTTGACTGGAGTAGAATGCCCAAGTAAGTAGTGCTCCTCTTTGACCATTGCAGGCTTCACTATGGTTAGGTCAGAGGCTGTGTTTCTCTTGACAGTGGCCCGTTTCCCATCTATTAAGATAGGATATAACCTCTTGTGGTAGTTTGGTACCCTTGTTGTCTCCAGACAACTTACTGCTGGCATTCTGTAATTCCCACTTACTGGCTCTCCCACCTTGCAACCATGGACATCTATATGCTGGTTACATTTATAACATTTATCCCTTGATCCTGGTCATGTACCTGAACTAGTGGCTTCCCCTGCTACTGGCAGACTCTGTTGGAGTGGTTTAGGCTGCCCACCACGGGTTCCCTTACACCCATGAGCAGCACTGTGTATCCCTTTCCTGTGCAGTGCTGCCATGCTTGCTAGGTATAGGCCTCGCTTCTTCTGCAAGTCATCTGCAGTATTGCATTGCCTATCAGCTAACCAGATTCTCATGTCCTCAGGCAAAGTGCTAAGAGCTTGTTCCCTCACCAAAAGGTCTGCCAGCCATTCAAAAGTGGTGACTTGACACCCATTCTCCCATCTATGAAAATAAGTGCTTAACTCAGCAATGTATTACCGCACACTTCCATCTGCCTTGCATCTTTGCTCATAAAACATTTTCCTGTAAGCTTCACGTGTTAATTTAACAACAGTATTATAATTTAAGCAGTTAGTATCAGGCAATTTAGAAATAGCAATTACAGCTTTGCCATGGAGTAAGGGGGTCTGGAACCATACCCAGAGCCCCTGGTCAGCATTATATTGTTTACATACCTTTTCAAACATATGAATAAAACTATCAAAATAATCACCCTCTGTAAATTGTGGAAGAAATTTACTGACTTTGTTGTTTCTGGGCTTTGGTTACTCCCTTCCCCATTACCTCCATGACCCTGGTGAAGAGTCAGCATCTCTTTTTCATGTTGCCTCTGCCTCTCATTTTCCTCAGCTTCCAGATGGCTCAGTCTCTACTGACTCTAATTACATTTGTTTTTTTTTTTCTCCTTTTCTTCAGTCTTCTAATGCTGCAGTCTCTCTGCTGATTATATTTCCAAATGTCTGGCCTCCAGTTCAAATCTCTCTAACTCCACATGTATTTTTAAGTCCTCTGAGGCAAAGTTGAACTGCCCATTTTCTGAGAGTTGTACATCCCCAAGGGCAGTCTGGTTGTCCTCCTGGTTGCTGGTCTGTGATGCAACTGTGACTAAGGCTGCAATCATTTCTGCTTTTGTCAGTTTGGCATGCACCAATCCTTTGTCTTGACACATCTCAACCAAATGGCCCCTTGTCAGCTTGCCATACTCCTCTGCTGATATCCTTTCCTGCTTTCCCACACTACGTTAACAAAAAAAAATAAATAAAACTATTGTGATATGGAACTCTGTTCACAATGTGGCTGTTTCAGACTACAAACACCTTCCTTAGGGACCACTGCTTACAGGCTACAGGAATTCAGTATCCACACCACTGAATCTCAATATGTGGATATCCCACCACTGCCAGCCAATAAATATGACACCCCACCACTGAACAGTAATCAAGGAGCATCAGTCCTCACCATTGGCATCAGTACACTGGGAGGATGACAGGTACACACAAAGTATTACCAGATGCATCTCTCTGCATCAAGTGCAGTTTCCCTTAAGAGCACACTGAGACTGCAGTCAAGTCTGGGGCAGGTTTCTCCCTCCTTTCTCCAGATCCCCAATAAGACTCCCTACTCGCACAGCTATAGAGTTGAGATCTCAGCTGAGTGACCAAATCAAGACCTCTAGGACTCTCTCTCTGTCCAACCAGTGCTTCGTGTCTCTGCCCAAGTAGCTGACACACGCACTCTTGGAGATTTGATTTATATACACACACACATGCACAAAACCTGGGAAAGGCTAGCACAGGTTTACTAGCTATGCCCCCTTTTGGCCAGACTATAAGGTAGTTATTACTGTCACCAGTCACTCTTATCAGCTACTTTAAGGCCCTTAACAAAGGGTGTCCAGTCTTACTGTGTAATGTTACTATCAATAAATACTATACTATAATAAATACTATCAATAAAAATGGTACTTTGACCAAGAGCAAGGCTATTAGGAGTGGCCCACAGTGTCACCAAATAAATATGCAAGTACTCTCAAAACTTAAATTGCTCTGCAAAGATCAGCCACAATGAAAGCTTTAAATATTTAAGAATAAATAATAAAAGAACAAGAAAATACTTGGTATATAATTACAGTGACATCAGAGTTCCAAGTCACAGGAAATATTTAAAACAACATTGCAGGAAAGTCTCAAATAAAAAAATATATATATCTAAAACTAAGTGTTGCTATAGTTCTGACTATATCAAAGAGGATTATACTGTTCCCTAGACTAACTGACTCAGAGCAAGGCAAATGTGTAGTGAATGGTTCCAGTTGTTGTCACGTCAAAGAATACAGAATGCTGTCTCTCTCTGAGACTTCTTAAATTAATATATAAAATATTACTGCTCAGGATAACTTGCAGAACAACATCATTGCTTGCCATCTGACTCCTAGTTCCCAGGCCCCAAAACAACCATTGATGGCAGCTGGTAGCTTTTAGCATCTACCTGTAAAAATACATAGACCTCAGATCGTTTGGCAGATGATGGAAGCCATAAAGCAATTTACATTCTTCCACATTTAAAGACAAAACAGAAAATGTGTCTGGTACAGACATTGTGTCTACTGCTGCACTGAGACTGAAAGACATGAAGTAATTTAATTTCAGCTATTTTTCTGAAGTTAACCTCCTGTACTCCAGTTTCCACTGTTAAAATATATACATCTAAACAGTTACAATAGTGCATGTATATTTCTGTTCTATTCTAGTAGGGTACACTGTGGATACATTTCAAAGAGCACTTTGTGAAATACCTCTTCAGCACAAGTCTGTACAAACCATCTTATATGGCATACAGCTCTAATACATTTGTAACATAAACCTCTTATATGAATGATGTTTATATTCACAAATGACATATAATTATTTACAAAATTCCAGATAGTTGGGCTGGCAGTATCTCCTTTTGTGTCATTCCCTACTGAATCTGGGAACAAAAGCATGTTCCCATGTAATTCTACAAATGTTTTAGAACTTATGATAGAAATTTAAGATGGCTACAAAAGCAAACAAAGTTCACTTATCGCAGATATAAGTAGACTGTATTCTAGTTACCCAAACATGCTTTGGAAATAAGAAACATAAGAAATAATTCCAAATGCTCTCTTAAAGGTTCACTCAAATGGTGTCCAGCAAATGTACAACCAAATAAAATCCATTAATCCCAGCAGGGTTGTCCCCTCCATCTGCCTATTCATTATTTTAAATACGTACCAGGAAATGTTGATATGGGGTTCTTTGCAGTCTGCTAAGTTTCAATTTTAAAGCTGTTACTGCCAAATCAGTGACTACTTTCTTAAAGAAATATCCTCAAGGGAGTAATTTTTTGTTAGAAAAAATTCATCAAGTCTTCAGAAGCTGTTAAGATCTAATGATATTCAGACTTGTTATTCATACCATTAGCCTTTCCCTGTTCACTTAGGTTGTATCATAGCATTAAAACATGTTATTGCCTGGCTGAAACTAACCTCTCAGCAGGCCACTGATTCATCTTCCATGTTTGACCTCTGGCTAAGATCCATAAGTGTGTTTGCAGCAGATACTATGCATCAAAAAATATTTTGATCTCACAATGTCAACATGATTTCAGAATAGGGTCTAATCTCTGCATGTTCTGAGCCACAGGTGCTCTGTTAGAAAATATGGAAAAAATCTACTAACTGGTGCAGATTCATTTTTGAATATCATTACTTTAATAGTTCAACACAAGCTCTAACAAATTTCAAAATATGTTGCAACATACTTCTCATTTAGAAAATTGCTTAAAGTTTTTCATTCATTTCTACACAACAACAGAATAAAATTGAGGTAATATCCAGCTTAGAAGCTCAGTATAAGAATTAAACAGAAAAACATTTTTTTTTAATGATTAGTCAACATTTGACAATCAGTCATTGTAAAACTGACTAAAATAAGATAAATGATAACATACAAAGTAAATTGCAATGAGTTCTTATAGGTTCATAGGTAGGTACTAGGCTATCAGCCCTAGGGCCTATACAAGCCCAGCCAAAAAAGTACCCTGGCTTTTGCCACCCAAGAAAATTATTTTCCTGTGCCACTGTCGAGCAGAGCCACAGAGGTGACCCCCAGGGTGAATTTCCTATTTCCCATCCAGTCATCAAGATTTTTCTTGAAGAGTGCTAATGAGGAGCTTTGTTTGATATAGATAGGTAGTTTATTCCAGAGTATGGGAAGTCTCTGGGACAGGAATCTATCCCTCTGGCATGTTCTGTTTATTGTGGTGACAAGGTTTAGGTCCCTAGAGCATGTAGCTTGGAGGGATTGGGATTTCTTTAAGTGGAGCATGTCCAACAGCTCTGGGTTTGACATAGCTTTGTATGTTAGGCAGTTATTACCACTGAGTAGGCGATATGCGATGGAGTAAAGCTGGAGTTTTTTGAGACGGTCTGCATAGGGCATCTGTTTGAGGCCAGTAATCCTCTTTGTGAGGTATTTCTGCGGCCTTTCCAGTTGTTGTAGATGTCTTGTGAGGTACATACCAAAAGGGGCGTTGTACTCTTTTTTTTTTTTTTTTTTTTTTTTTTCTGGATGAGAAACCTTTTGTGATGAGGTGTGCCACATAGAAGGATTTCCTGACTACTGTGGTGATGTGATTATCAAAGGAGAAACTACTGTCCACCTGTGTCCCAAGATGTCTTTTCACACTTTCGGTGTTAAGTATACTACTGCCTATGTTGTAGATCATGGGTACAGAGTTTTTACCAAAGGGGATGACAATGCACTTTTTGGCAGTGAGCTTGAGGCAATGGCTTTGACACCAGGCATCTGTCTCAGTGAGGCCCTTTTGTAGGATGTCCACATCGTTAGGAGTTTCAATTATGGCTCCTAGTTTGCAGTCATCTGGGAACTTCATTAGCCAAAGACCTTCTGTGTTAGCCTGTACATCAGAGAAGTAGATACCAAACAGGAGAGGACCCATGACTGAACTCTGTGGTACTCCACTTGTCACTGGTCTGAAGTCGGATTTGGAGTCTGCTACTTCCACAGTGTGGGTTCTGTCAGTGAGCCAGTTGGCAACCCATCTTGTGACACAGGGATTTATACCTAGTTTAGTGAGTTTATCTATAATTCCAGAGTGGGGGATGGTGTTGAAAGCCTTGGCAAGATCTAGATAGGCTGTGTGAACCACCTTACCCTTGTCTATGGCTTTGATGACTGCTTCAATGAAGTCTATCAGGTTTAGGAGACATGATCTGCCTTTTACAAACCTGAACTGGGTGGGGTCCAGAGTTTGGAGATTACCAATGTCTTTGTTTATAAGTTCCATGATGATACATTCCATGGACTTGCAGACCAAACTCATCAGGCTAATGGTGCGGTAGTTCCCGGGGTCCGTGGTGGCTCCTCCCTTGTGGAGTGGGATAACCGTCATTGTGCGCCATTCAGCAGGCACAAAGCCTGAGGTGAGGCTATGATTGAACATGGTACTTAGGTGGGGTGCCAGTTCGTTCTGTAGTTCATGTAGAATGCAGCCTGGGATGTTGTCTGGTCCCATGGAGGCTGTGTTCTTCGCTTTGGAGAGTGTGGTTTTTACCTGTGCAGCCGTGATTACAGGAACTTTGCATTCTTCCGGTATAGAGATGGGCTCTTTAGGGGGTGAGAGGGGGGTAAAGTTAGCATTGAACTTATCTGCCAGGATGTTAGCAATATCAGTTGGGTCTGTATATTTAGTGCCATTGTGCTGTAACTCAGAGCAGATCTGAGTACTGCCATTGAGATTCTTGACATAGCTATAGAATGCTTTGTGGCTGTCTTTAGAATCAGTGGCGATTTTTTTTTTTTCATAACTAGCTTTGGAGGATTTTATCAGGGATCACAGCTTCTTACTGAGGCTGACCAGGGAGCTCCTCCACCCATGGGAATTTACTCTCTTTTGCAACTGTTTCTTCCTTCTGTTGTACAGTTTGTTTATGGCAGGGGGACCACAGATTGGCTTCCTTTTTTTGGAGGATAGCATCTTGGTTCTGTTTGGGATAGCACGATCCATGCACTCATGTAAGTGCTTATAAAGTGCAATTGTGTAGGATTCAGTAATTGTAACTGTATTGTCCATCTGCATGGGTGTCATGAAGTTCACCACTTCTGTCTTAAGAAGCATGAAGTTGGCTTTGGAATTTTTTTTTTACCATGGATTCCTTAATGGGGGGTGGGGGCAGGATGTGGATATCTAGGGTAATTAGCTTATGGTCAGATCGGACCAATGAGGCATTGACTTCAGGTGTGGAACACTGGCCACTCATGTTGGTAATGACTAGATCTAGGATATTGTTGCCCCTGGTGAGGGTGCGGATAAGTTGATCCAGGACATTGGAGTTTATGAATTCCAGAAAGCGTTGAGTGAAGGTGTTGGTACATGAGTAGTTTTCCCAGTTAATGGTGGGGTAGTTGAAATCGCCCATTATTAGGGTGTTTGGTTGAACCCTAATATTTTCCAGTACATCAAGAAAAGAGGAGTGGGAATCCTGGGGCATGCTGGGTGATCTGTAGCAAGCTACAATTTGGATTGCAGTTTTGCCCAGAGTTAGTTGCACTTGGATAACCTCGGCTGCATTATGCTGAGCAACTAGCCTGGAGGTGTGGCTATCCTTAATGAATATGGACACACCACCGCCTTTGGTGTTCTGGTCCAGGTTACATGGCCGAAAAGTGTCGTATGAGTTATAGCCTGGTTGTGCAGGGGTGCTCTCTGGAGCCTTGAACCAGGTCTCAGTCACTGCACAGATATCAATGTTATCCATTTTAAGGAGTGCCTCGAGTGAGTGCATTTTGAGATTTAGACTTCTAGCATTGAGTAGCATCACTCTCAGTTTTTGCTTGACTGTTCCTGTTATGGTGGTGAATTTGTCATTTGAACCTTGCCTAAAAAAGGCACTATAGGGGCGGCAAGAACCTTAGCCAGTATCTGGAATCCCAGGGGTGACAGGTGCAGGCCATCTCTGGCAAAGCATCATGGTTTGTCGACCATGTCATCCCAGGCAGACAGATACTGGATTCCTTTAGAATGGCACCAGAAGCTTAGCCAACTGTTGAAGTCAATCATTTTGTCCTTGTACTGCGGCATCATTTTGGGTGATGGCAGAATGCTATCCTGCAGTTAATCAGTTTGGAGAGGTGACACCTTCATTGGTTAAAATCTCGAGCTGTTGCAAGTAAGGCTATGAATGTCTCTCTTACCTGTAAAGATTAAACAAAATCATGAATAAAGTGGTTTATGACTGTTCACAAACACTTTGAGTGAATTATGAGCTGACAGAAATCGCTTTCAGTGAACACGGACAATGTTTTCTTTGGAGAGTTTAACAAACAGACCAGCTCTGTTCTCTCAAACTATCTGTTGTCTACCCTTGTTGGTACAATTGGTTATGTCAAGAAAGTCTGCATGTACTGTTTATTCTTCAATGTTTGTTAACCAGGTAAGTGAACTGGTCCAACCCTGTGGGGAGCGAAGTTTTCCAGAGTCCTGTTCCAAATAATCAGCATTAGTATCACTGCAGTTCACAGAAAAGTAACCGCAATGATACCAATGTAAAAGTACTGCTTTTTTTTTACTTCAGTAAAATATTGCTTGCATATATTAATAGTAAATGCTTTTATAGCTCCTTGTAGCTGAGACTGAAATTACAGTTTATTCCTTTCCTAAGCAAATATAGTCCTTTGCTCATAGCAGGAATGTGTCTGAATAGTGCAATAATTCATAATCTTCTTGCAGTAACTTTACAATTGAACAGTGATTTTAGAAAGAGTGCCCTGTAACCTGGTGTATTAATCATATACACTTATGCCATCTCAAAACACAAAATGTAATTATTCATGCATGCCAGTATCAGTGTTTCAATATGTAGCACTTGTGTCTTAATGCTGGAAGATCAAAAGAGTTTAGTTTTTTTTCTCACTCTAGGTGTTTGGGCTCATTTTCCAATAATTTGCAGTGCATGGTAATTGGGGGTAGAGTGCTGCGCTTCTGACTGTGTCATCCTTTGGATGAGGTGCAAACTTGGGTCTTATCTCCTTGAGTTAGTGGAAATTCAGATGGCTATAGAATATCCCTTGGCACATATCAAAGAAAGAGTAGAGCAGATTGAAATGCATTTCAATTTCATCAATATTCACAGTAATTGCACTATCCCTGAGATTCAGAAACAAATGTGAAAGCATAAAGTCAGAGGCAAAGTTGCACAATGCTGGCAATATACTGGGTGTGGGTAAGTCAGAAAGAGAAATTTTTCATTAGTCATGTCAAGGTAAACTTTATTGTCATTTAGAACTACACACGTGTAGCCTAAACAAAATTTTGTGCATCAGCTCAGTTCTTGAGATTACAAAGTAAAGTGAAACAACACATACAAGTAGAGAGAGAAACATAACTAATAAATTCAATACTACTCCCAATACATGCAAGAAAGACACGAGAGATTTACCAGCACTCAAACGAAAAGAATAGCCTCCCCTGAGTAAAATTAACTACCCTGTTTAGAGTAATGCAAAACACATGGCAGTTTAAAATGCCTACGTTATTTGTCTAATATTGCACTTGAGTGAGTTAAATAATACTGACTATGAATATAATAAAATATTACACTTACCTGGAATTATATGTAAGTATATATTCCACAAATTAATAAAAATTGACTTGTGTGTCTCCAGACCCCTGAAGTAGTGCCCAAGTTTAGAAGTCCAATCACTGTGCCCAAGTTTAGAAGTCCAATCACTGTAGGATAGAAACTGTTACTGAATCTTGTAGTCCTGCAGCTGAAGCTGCGATATCTCCTGCCTGATGAGAGATGCTTAAACAGTCCATGTGCAGGATTTGTGTTGTCCTGTATTATTTTTGTGGCCTTTCGGATGCTTCTTGCAGAATAAAGATGCGTCGATGAAAGACTGGAACTTGTTACTTTCCCTGCAACCCTCATCACTCTTTGTAGTACTGTCCTTTCTGTAACTGTGCAGCTTCCAAACCACACTGTGTATTGCAAGTAAGAATGCCCTCTATTGCACCTCTATAAAAGGTGAAGAAAATATGAGGAGGAAGCTTAGCTTTTTTCAGCCTTCTTAAAAAGTGGAGGTGTTGGTGTGCTTTCTTGACCAGTTGGCTGCTGTTTCCTGACTACGAGAGATCCTTGGATATGTGTACACCCAGAAATTTCATACTCCTAACCCTTTCCATATTCTCACCATTGATCCTGAGTACAGGGTGGCTTGTTCTTCTTTTCCTGAAGCCGATGATAATCTTTTTGGTCTTGTTTACATTCAGGTTGAGGTTGTTCACCTCGCACCAACTGATCAGAGATGCCACATCCTGTCTGTACACCCTTTCATCCCCCTCTGTGATGAGCCCCATGATTGTTGCTGTCATCAGAAAACTTGATATGGTTGGACTTGTGTTTAGCATAGCAGTCGTGGGTCAGGATGGTAAATAACAGTGGGCTGAGAACACATCACTGTGGAACCCACATCTCACCTTTCACGCAGTATCATCTTGTAACTGTCTCAGATTTATATGCTTCTCAATCTGCCTATATGCTGTTAGATAAGATGCCAAGCCTTAAGCTTCCTGGGCTCATTGTCAAATACCCCATTTCACCATGGTAAACAGAATTTTGCGAGCAAGACTCGATAGGACTTCTCCCAGTTTGTTTACCTCCAGGATCTGCACCCATAGTAGAAATTAGTTCCATGTCCACCAGAAGTCGGCCATCTGTGTGAGGCAAAACTGTCTGAGACTTGTTCTGTGAGGACTTCAACACCGTGATAAGAACCTTGGTAACCATCCTAAGTACAAATGACAGTGCAAGCAGCACCCTGTATTTAAAAGTTGTGCTGATCCAGAGTGAATTGAATGATTGTTCAGTCATGCCAGAAGTCATCCATGATTTCCAGTAACACCAACCACCCCATGAAGAAGCAGTGCCTGAATTTCTAGAAGGCTGTCAGCAAAGGTTTATGAATCAGACCTTCTTACACCAGGCATTGAGATCTAAAATAAGACGGGACATCACCAAACCCTTTGGAATAAGAAAATCAGGTAAAACCCTTCTTTTTGCTGACTGAGAAATAGTCTCTACAGATGCTTTGACTAAAATCTGGGCCTGTTTCAGCAGTTTTATGGAAACTAATTTATCCTGGATTATTTGTTTTTCAATGGGAAAATGTAACCACATGAAGATGATGTAATTTTTGTTTGTCCCCGCATCACACTATGACTTTCCTACTAAGTGCCTCACATCCATGGCAGTTCTGCCAGCTTCTCCTTATCCCCCTCAACTTTCCTTAATTCTTGCTGGGGACAATCATGGCACCTAAGGGTGTCATGGTGTTTTGGCTGGCATAGTTCTGCTGGAGTGTTTTCTGTTATGTCCTACCCATGATTCTCCTTTCCAGTGCAGTTATTTGGTGATGCTGTCAGGGGTGGGAGTGCAATGGGGTATGTGTTGTATCACCATGCCTCTGCAGCAGCTCAGCTGTATCCACCACCCTTTTCCCTTCCATAAGATACTCTTCCTTGATGGAGCATCCCCGGCCTCCAAAACAGATTGCCACACGGAACTCTCACTTTACTGCCAACCTCCAGTATGGACATTCCCATACACTCCAGCTGCTTTGTCTGTCACCTGAACCACTAACTGAATCTGGGTCATTTGGAAGGTTTGTCCCTATATGTCACCGGACTGGTTAAGCTGTCATTTCAAATCACTTCCTGAATCCAACAGTCCCTGATAATGGTTCTCTAAGCTGGGAAAAACTCAGAGAACTGACATCTGGTATTTATCCTGAAGGCTGTACAGGACTGCATTGATAAGTTGAATAGTCTGCAACTTCAGCACTTGAAAAAGTCACTTGTCCAGTAAGACTGCTTACTCTTGTAACATCAAACTCTGTTGAAAATTTTTTTTCTTCTAAGGGTGTCAGGCTGCTCTATAAGAAAAAGAGAAAGAAGGAAGGAAGGTCAGTTATAAAAATGGTCTATAATGATACATACCTGTTTTCACTTTAAAGATTCAGTGATCTCCTATAAGGCCTATCCAAAGGGGAGTCTGCAGGTGCATCAGAACAGCCTTCCTCATGTCTTCCTTCAGAAAAAGTTTAGCAAATGCTATCTAGTTCAAGCACATCTCAGATGCTGCTGCTGTAACCTGGGTTTCATGTCTCTGTAATCAATGCTGCAGCAAGGTATACGAGTGATGAAGCTGCTGCGTTTCTTTTACCCAAGAATCAGGGAGCTCTGCAACCCTATGTCTATTCGTATCCACAAATTAAGAATGGAAATGGAACAGGAGCAATAATTTATGACTGAAAGGCCTAGAATGTTGAGAATACTTTTGTCAGACTATTTAAAAAGTCTTGGAGACCTTATGCAAAAGCAGGTTTGAAAGATGTGGTCTGTGGAATCTATGCTAGGCCTAAGAGCTCATATTTGATTTTTCACAAGTATGCTTGGTTAACGTGTCACTTCTGTTTACAGGAATCTATACTGTGTATTGGTCGTCTTAGATCCCTAAGATGAGCTTCACAGGGAATTATCTAAGGTCCTGCATTTTTCATCCCCGGTCACCTATTTACTTTCTTTTGGGATTAAGACATGAGATAATAGGTCAGTACAAAGAAGATTTTATGATTCTAAGGATTTCTCCAAAGAAGGGCCATTAGGTTAGCTATATAAATAGGGCCTTCCTGGTCCTTGTTGATCTTTGAAGCAAATGTCTCAGTCTTCTCTCCCTTTCCTAGACCTGTAATCCCAATATTGTGGTTTATTTAATTTTTTTTCACACACTATGCCTTGGCACCATCTGTTCTCTGGATGTTGACTACCAGGTGAGCACTGTCCACTGCATAGATAGTGGCTACTACACTGTCTATAATATGCCTTGTAAGTCATTTTACAAGCTGTTGCATTTATATATTTTTTCTGAACTTCTTCCTTCTCACTTTGCCATTTTTTTTTTATCATCACCTTAATAAATCTCTGTCTTCTTTGGTTTCTATTTTACATATATTTTTTTCTTTACATTTTTCTATCCTCTTTTCCTAACTTTGTGATACAACTAGCACCCCAGAAAACCATAACAATTTGTTTAGCATAATTTTAGCTCATCTAGGGCTTGACAACTTATACTGTCCACTGCTACAGGGATGTATCATCTGTGTTTGTCATGTTTCTAAGTGTTTTTGCCAACAAATTCATTGCCACAGATTCATTGCTTGAATCTAATTGAGTTCTGACTGAGAGTGCTACTGAAACGACCCAAAATATAAATTGATAAGTATATTTTTTGGTACTTCTTTCCAGAGTTCTACAGTATCCTAATTGCTTTTGCTTGATTGATTTAAGATCATATTTGCTGGCTTCTGATCTGTGTTGAAAGTGTTATTTTTCTGAGTTGATTTTTCCCTCATCCTGCCCTCCCTACTGGTGTTTTCTTTTTGCACTTGGTGGCTTTGCAATTACCTGCCCCTACTGTATATTTGATCTATGACACTCCTCCCAGTCTAGTGTCTTTAGCTTATTCTACCTAATACGGAGGGAAGAAAAACAAATATTTTTGCACTTTATTCATCTGCTTACTTTGTTTGCATTTCTTCCTGCTTTATTACTTATTTTGCTCTTGCTGCCTGTTCTTAAAGGTACTTAGTAGCATTTATTCTGCTGCATTTATTACTGCTTGTTAGTAGCCAATTAAATTGTAACTATTATTCTAAGCCTTTGGATTACGCACTTGGGCTTTAGGCCAGTTGTTTCACATTAGGAAGGTTTGTGGTCTGCACTGTTGTGGCAGGACAGGAAGCTTACATTCTTCTGAGTTGGGAGTTGCTGATTGAAGGCTTAGTGTCTGTTCTAAAGTGTATTAGTTCTGATTTAAGCACTTTGGCTTTGGGCCAGTTTTTTTTACATTAAGAAGAAGGTGTGGTCTGCACTTTTGTGGGAGGCTGGATTGTGCCCTTCTGAGCTGGGAATTTCTGGTCACAGGCTTATTGTGCTTGCTTATTTGAACCGTTTCTTTCTGAAATTGGTGCGCCTTGTTGCTGCAGCATAGACCAGATTCAAGCCTGCTGAATCTAGCTTTGTTTGTATAACTTGAGCACTGACCCAGCCATCTTTTTTTTGGGAGAAGGTTTCCCTGCACCCTAACAGCAAGAGTGTGCAGTTAGAACTTGTCTGACTGGAAGACTGCTGGAGCAGGGCTCAGTTTTGAGCTTTTTTCTGGTTAATTGGATAACTTGTTTAAATCAGTTGTTCATATATATATATATATATATATATATATATATATATATATATATATATATATATATATATATATATATATATAAAATGCATTCTATTCATCTGCTTTTACTGTATTTGTGTTTCTTCCTACTTTATTACTAGGGGCACTGACTACAACTCTGATTTGAGATATATAATAATAAGTATCCTTTTCTGTGCATTTAAATAGTTTTTTGATTGTATCTGCTTTATTTTCTGAAAATAAAACAAAAAAAAAAACTGATGTTCTTCATCTCACATTGCTGCAGTCCTTACACTTGGGTAGTCCGCTGTCCTCGGTCGGCCCGAATATCAAAGTATAAGGCTGACGTCGGTCAAGGCGCATTTGACTGACATCAGGACGTCAGGGTACAAATGCGCATGACCGACGTCATATCCTCAGTCTTTTTTGCCGCATGGTCCGATGCAGAAGCAGCATTGCAAGTGCCGGTTGGCGTTCTGAGATTTTTCAAGTTTGAAGTTTCAGACCGAGTTCAAAGTTGGCTAAGTACCCCGTTATTTTAGTTTTTTCTTGCCTCAGTGATTTACCGGATGTCAGAAAAAGTCAATAATTGTATTTCTTGTGGGAAACAGATACCGCATAGAGATTATCATACCTTGTGTATTCCTTGCTTAGGGCCTGAGCACGACGTTGTTGGCTGTCGCTCTTGTGCTAGATTTAATAAACGCACTATAAAGAGAAGGTTGGATTGTGCAAGGTTAGTCTTTGGGAAGCGGTGTAATTATAAAATGCCGTCGGATGCTCCGACGCCCGCTTCTTCGAAGAAGCGCAAGGACAAGGCAGTTAAGCCTAGGCTAGAAGAACCGTCTGTACCGGACGCCGGTTCTTTGGAGGTGTCGGTGGAGCCGGTGGCTCCGCCGGAGGTTTCTTTGTGTTCCCAGGGTGAGACCTTGTTATTGCAGGATGTGGCCTCTCAGGAGGCAAGTCAGGCTGAGGGGGCTTCTCAGGTTACTTTACTCCCCTCCCTTCCTAGGGTGGCTAGGCCCTCTCCTTCTGTTTCAAAGGCTTCTCCCAGGGGCAGGCCAGATTTGGCTTCAGTTGGTGTTACCCCTAGCTCTTCAGGTACTGTGCCCAAGAAGCATATGCTTAAAATGGCAGAAGATTTGATTACTTTAATTAGGGGTTCTATGCCCCCTCCTGATAAGAGACCTAGGTTGGAGCCTGAGCTGGGGGGTTTTGAGCAGGCTTCGGATGTTTCAGAGTCTTCGGCTGAAGACTTGCAGGAGTACTCTCCTTATTCTGATTCTGATGTGGATGATTCTACTCCTTCTGCCTCTCCTCCTGAGGATTTTTCTTTTTCAGAAACTCTTCATTCCATGAGGGAGCATTTTAAGTGGGAAGGTCAGGACTTCTCTGATTCCAGGAAAAGGCTTAGGGAATTTTTGTTTTTACCCCAGCATAGGCCTTTGGCTATACCTCCTGTTTTGGATGTAGTAGAAGATGTTTTGCAGAGGCTTCTCTTAATCCTGATTCTTTGCCTCCTGCTCCTGTTAAGCCGGATAGGTATTACAGGGTGCCTGAAGCTCATAAGTATCTTTTAAGAGTCCTAGGGCTGACCCAGAAACTGTTAGTCAGGGGCCTAAAGGTGTTAAGGCTTCTGTTGTTAAAAATCCGGTTCCTGCAGACAAAGAGGCTAGGGCCTTGGATAGATGGGGAAAGAAAGTTTATACTTCTTCCTCTCTTGCTATGAGGGCTTTGAATTGCCAGTTTCACATGTTGAAATACCAGAACTATCTCCTTTCACAATTAAAGTCTAAGGTTGATGCTCTGGCAGTAGGTATTGATTGTAAAGAGTTGCAGGATTTAGTGCATGTTTCTGAACAGGTGGGTAAGCATTCTTTGCAATGTGGTTTTGATGCTGTACAGGCCTCGTCTAGGGTGGCTGCCACTGGGTCAGTTCTTCGCAGGCACGCCTGGCTAAGGGATCAAAATTTGTCTGAACATGTTAAAACAAGGATTTTAGATGCTCCTTTACAATCTGATGTGTTGTTTGGTCCTCCTGTTGAGGCAGTTTTAAAGAAAATGGAAGACAAGGCTAAGTCTATGCAGACTGTTAAAGATTTTTTGCAGGTCCAGCCTCCAAAGTTTAGTAGAAATTGGCCTACTAAGGGGTGGACGTATCCTTCTTATGATTCCCAGTCTAGGGGCAGATCTAGACGTGGTAGGGGCAGAGCTCAGGGTTCTTTCAGGCCTAGAACAGGGAGTTCTCCTGCACAGTCTTCGGGTGAGGGCAGGGGTCAGTCCTTTCGTAAACAGACCCAATGACCTACCTTTTCAGCTGCCAGAGCCTTCTCGTCTGGCAGCACCTTTGGGAGGAAGGTTGGCACTTTTCAAAGAAAATTGGAGTTTAATTACCCAAGACAGATGGGTATTGGATATCATACACCACGGTTACAGGTTTTATTTCCATACCTTGCCTCCTTTCAAAGGCATGCCAGACATTCCTCCTCAACAAAGAATAGAGGCTCACAAGCAAGTTTCTCTGTTACTCCAAATAGGGGCCATACAGCCGGTCCCTATGCCAGAAGTGGGCCTAGGATTTTACTCTCGCCTGTTCCTAGTACCAAAGAAGGGGAACACGTGGAGATCAATTTTGGATTTATCTACCCTCAACACTTATCTGGACATTCCCAAGTTCAAAATGTTGACGTTACAGCAGCTTTTACCTCTGCTGGGCAAAGATCATTGGATGGTAACTTTGGATCTCAAGGAGGCTTACCTTCATGTTCCTCTCAGACTAAGTTGCAGGAAGTATCTGCGTTTTCGAGCTGGGACTTCTCACTATCAGTTCTCTGCATTGCCCTTTGGCTTATCTACTGCGCCCAGAGTATTCACGAAAGTTCTGGCTCCAGTGATAGCTTTCTTCAGGTTAAAAGGAATACAGATCTATCCTTATTTGGACGACTGCCTGATTTTGGCCCAAGGAAGGAAGAGCTTCTTCATCATTTGGAATATGTGATAGCAGTGCTAAGATGCCTGGGGTATTCTGTGAACGAAATAAAGTCCAGTCTAGTACCCTCTCAGGACATGTGCTTTCTGGGTGTGAGACTGAATACAGCATCCCAGATGGCCTTTCTAACCCCGGACAAACAAAAGAGTCTATCCCTTTACTTCCGTCAACTATCTCATCAGTCCGTGCTGACTGCAAGGACAGTCCTTCAAGCATTAGGGTTCATGGCATCTTGTATTCTGGTGCTTCCCAATGCCAAACTGCATATGAGGAAGCTACAATGGTATCTCAAAATGTATGGACACAGCACTGCCAGGATCTGGACACTGTCATTCAAATAATACCTTGCATTCAAAAGGAATTTTTATGGTGGGCTCAGGAATGTCACCTAAACAAGGGACTCTCTGTGACCCGGCCAGAGGCGAGTCAGATTTTAACGACAGATGCCTCAGACAAAGCTTGGGGAGCTCATCTACATGGAAAGTGGATACAAAACAAGTGGCCTGCCAGACTACAACATCTACATATCAACATGAAGGAGATGTTAGCAGTCCAGTTTGCATGAATAGCTTTCAAGGAATTACTTCTTCCAGGGCAGGTGTTGATTCTAACAGACAACACAACTGTCATGTGGTACATCAACAAGCAAGGGGAACGCATTCTTATCCTCTATGCAGGCAAGCAATGATTTTATGGGAGACTGCTCTCAGTTTACAGCTCAATCTTCAGGCAAGGTTTCTGCCAGGAGCACAGAACTCCTTAGCAGATGTGTTGAGCAGGCGAATTATGGATCCCCACGAGTGGAAATTGGATCCTCAAGTATTTCAGAAATTGACAGTGTCATGGGGAACTCCAGACATAGATCTGTTCGCTTCTCCACTAAACCATCAGCTGCCAAAGTTTTGCACAAAAGGTTTCATCCCACAGCTTGGAAAGTGGATGCTCTTTCTTTCAATTGGAGCAATCTTCATGTGTATGCCTTTCCTCCTCTGCCTCTCCTCCCAAAGGTACTTCTAAAGGTCAGACAGGACAAGCCAAGGATGATTTTAATAGCTCCAGATTGGCCTCGACAGCACTGGTACCCATTACTGAGAAGTCTGGTACGGAAGCCTCCATGGCCTTTGCCTTCAATTCCACACCTGTTGTCACAGGAGGACAGCCATTTGCTGAATGTCAAACTTCACTCTCTGCACCTGACAGCCTGGCATATTCTGTTTTGAACCATAGAGGGTCTCAACTTCCACAACAAGTTTTGAATGTGATTTTGGAAGCTAGAAGGCCTAGTACAAGGAAAGTGTACGCAGATAAATGGAAGAGATTTTTATTTTGGAGTGCAGCAAAAGATTTTGATGTTTCTGAGCCTAATTTGAGTGTGGCTCTTCAATATCTTACTGAGTTACTGGACAAGGGTTTGTCTTTCTCTTCTATTAAGGTTCATGCTGCAGCAATTTCGGCTCACTATGATTGTGTCCCACCTTTGTTTTCTCATCCTTTATTCAAGCAATTTCTTAGAGGGGCAAAGAATATAAGACCCCACGAAGAGCTCCTACTCCTGCTTGGGATCTCAATTTTGTGTTGGAGAAACTCACTCTGCAACCTTTTGAGCCTGCAGCTACTTCTGAGTTGAAATATTTATCATGGAAGACTGCTTTTTTGTTGGCAATTACCTCTGCAAGAAGGGTTTCTGAATTGCAGGCCCTTATGGCAGTTGAGCCTTTCTTGATTTTCCATAAGGATAGGGTATCATTACGTACTAATCCTTCCTTTATGCCTAAGGTGGTTTCTAGTGTGGCTTTAAACCAAACTATTCATTTGCCTACATTTTATGCAAATCCCCAAAATAAAGGGGAAAAGATTTTGCACACTTTAGATGTACACAGGCAGTTGCGTTATTATTTGGACAGAACTAAAGGGTTCAGGCAGTCTCAGCAGTTGTTTGTTTCTTTTGCTTTGAGTTCTCAGGGCAAGCCTGTGTCTAAACAAACTATTTCTAAGTGGATTGGGTTTTGCATTGCTTTCTGTTATTCCCATCATGGCAAGGAGGTTCCAGCTGGGATTAGGCCTCATTCCACTAGGGCTACTGCCACTTCAACAGCTCTTTTGAGGGGAGTGGCAACCAAGGATATTTTGGAGGCAGCTACTTGGAGTTCAGTGCATACTTTCTCTAGGCATTATCACCTGCCACTTTACTCTAAATCCAGGGCTGGTTTTGCCACTGCTGTTTTGCAGGGCATGTTGGCAGCTCCTGCTTCCTTGTAGTTAGCCATCCTCCCTTACCTCTGCTTTGGGATTCTACCCAAGTGTAAGGACTGCAGCAATGTGAGATGAAGAACATAGTACAGTTTTGACCTACCATAAATGTAGATGTTCGAAGATCCACATTGCTGCAGTCCAATTTACCCTCCCTCCTTCCCCTCTGTAGTTAGAGGTGGTTGTGTGGGTTGGGTTGTACATATTGTGTATATTGTATATTTTGTACATATAGTTAGTGCAAGGGTGGTTGGTTGGGTGTTTGCTGTCTTTTGGTTTTGACCTTTATTTTTAGGGTCTTCTGACATCTGGGGCAAGAAAAGACTGAGGATATGACGTCGGTCATGCGCATTTGTACCCTGACGTCCTGATGTCAGTCAAATGCGCCTTGACCGACGTCAGCCTTATACTTTGATATTCGGGCCGACCGAGGACAGCGGACTACCCAAGTGTAAGGACTGCAGCAATGTGGATCTTCGAACATCTACATTTATGGTAGGTACAAAACTGTACTTTTCCTGCCTTTCTAAGCTAGTATAGTCCAGTTTTCAGGTTAAGTGCTGAATTCAGGGCTGTGTTACAAATCTCTGTGTTTGCCCATACCTTACTTGGATAGTAGGAAGTTTATCTGTTCACCTGTAAGAGACGGGAGCTTTGAGCAGCCTATCTGTCCCTGGAGGAATGGTTTCAGCCCAGAAATTAGTAGCTTATTGGCTAATTTCTATCTCTTTCATTTCCCTGCTATAAATACTGCATTTGCCCGGTTTTGCACACCAGGCAGCGCCGGTTAGCTAGGGTATAATTATTCCCGGCTCCACAAAGTCTCCTCTTCAATTTTCCCTTGGAACTAGACAAACTTTCAACATAAGCACTCAAGCCATTCATTTCTCAGCCCGGCACTTGCTCAAAACTCATAGCAAGCACTTATGAACCCTAGCACTAAACCCTCCTATACTGTACAGAATGACAAGGCTCTCTATTCAACCATACCAGCCATTCAGTAAAACAGTTCACTGTACCTATCCAGGTGTGTCCAAAGGGCAGTTTCAGGTGTACTCTCCAGGCCAAAAGGTGAATCTGGGCATTTTGAGGCAATGTTACAACTGCCTCATGTACAAGACAACCCTCTCCTCCTACCACCAAACACTAATACATGTGAGAGATGCAGTTATACAGCCAAACTAGAGGCCAAGCTCTCTCAACCCAAGACTGGATCAGACAGTCAAGAGGAGAAGGGAAATACTTGCATCACACCACCAGTCTCACATAGACCCATTAAACCAGCACCGGCAAAAAACACACATAAATACATGAAAACATACTTGGAAGCTCTAAATAAAAATCTGCAGAAGCAACAGAGACCTCCAAAGCAGTCATCCAAGCAACCTCCACCCCCCCCAACACAAATCACACAACACATACTTCACAAAACCAGTGTGCTATGCAATCACAGCTCTTAATGCAAAATAACATACCCAACATACTAGTAATAGTTGACTCTATAGTCAGGCACACTGACGTCCCACTCACTAGGCTGAATAAGGAGAAGGTTACTGTTAGCTGCCTGTCGGGTGCCAGGATCCGCCACATAACACAAGCACTAAGGTCACTCCAGAAAAAGTACAAATACAACTCTGTCATTGTCCATGTTGGTGTGAATGACCTGAGCTGTACCTCCCTGGACTACATGAAAAGAGACATTGAAGAGCTGTCTGATCTTGTAGCCCAGGCCGGTATGACCCTGACCCTGAGTAGCATCCTGCCCTCACCAAGAATGATACCACAGTATAAAGAAAAAAATTATCAATTTCAACATTTGGCTAAGTTTCTGGTGTCATTCAAAGGGGATCCAGTGTCTGTCTGCCTGGAATGACATGCTCGACAAGCCACGCTGTTTTGCTAAAGACGGCCTGCACCTGTCACCCTTAGGCTTTCGAATACTGGCCAAGGCTCTTGCCACCCCCATAGTGCCTTTTTTAGGCAAGGCTCAAAAGACAAACCCACTGCCAAAAATAACACAAGTAACAAAAAACTGAGGGTAATGCTACTCAATGCCAGAAGTCTAAACCTCAAAATGCACGCACTTGAGGCACTCCTCAGTATGGAGAAAATCGATATATGTGCAGTAACAGAAACCTGGTTTAAGGCTCCAGAGAGCACCCCAGCACTACCAGGCTACAACCCATACCATACATTTCAGCCACAGAACCCGGACCAAAATACAAAAGGCGTATCCATATTCATCAAGGATACCCATACCTCCAGGTAAGTGGCACAGCATGATGCTTCAGAGATCATCCACGTGTAACTAACAACAGGCAAAACTGCAGTTCAAATTATAGCTTGCTACAGATCACCCACCATGTCCCAGGACCCCCATTCTACATTTCTGGAAACACTGGGAAATATAAAGGTCCTACCCAAACACCCTAATATTGGGTGATTTCAATTACCCAAACATAAATTGGGAGAACTACTCAAGTACTAACTCCCATGCCCAACATTTTCTAGAATTTATAAACTCAAATGCCCTGGATCAATTGGTCAACACTCCCGCCAGAGGTGACAACATATTGGACCTGGCCATCACCAACATGGGCGATCGGTGCTCCACAACCGGAGGTCAACCCCTCGCTGGTTAGATCTGACCGTAAACAAATCACTTTGGCTATCCACATTCCGCCCCCACCCTTGGACAAGGAAACCACCGTGAAAAACCTTTCAAAAGCAGACGTCACGTTACTTAAGACCGAGGTGAAAAGTTTCAAAGCCCCCATGCTAAAGAATAACATTGTCCAAGCTGCAAAATCCTTCACTAATGCATTCTACTGGCACCTACAAGAATGCATGGATCATGCTATCCCAAGCAAAACCAAGACTCACTCCTCCAAGAAAAGGAAACCAGTCTGGTGGACTCCTGCCATAAACAAGTTATGCAATAGAAGGAGGAAACTAGTACATAAAAGAGTAAAATCCCAAGAAGGGAAGACATCCCTGATCAGTATCAGCAAGAAACTACAATCCCTCATAAAATCATCCAAGGCAAGTTTCGAAAGAAAAATTGCCAAGGACTCCAAAGATAATCACAAGGCATTCTTTAGCTATGTCAAGAATCTAAGTAGCAATGCTCAGATCTGCTCAGAGGTAGTGCAGAATGGTACAAAATACACTGAACCGACCAATATTGCCAACATCCTGGCAGACCGGTTCAGAGCAAACTTCACCCCCAAAAGGGCCCATAACCATATCAGAAGAATGTAGAGCTCCTGAAATCACAGACACTCAGGTTAAAACAGCCCTCTCCAAAGCCAAAAACAAAGCATCAGTGGGACTGGACGGTGTCCCAGGCTGCATACTACATGAGCTCAAAGATGAATTAACCCCTCACCTAAACACACTGTTCAAACTCAGCCTCTCCACAGGTTACGTACCCATAGAGTGGCGCACAGCAACGGTTATTCAGTTCCACAGAGGTGGAGCCACAACAGACCCCGGGAACTATCTCCTTATAAGCCTGATTAGCTTGGTCTGCAAGGCTATGGAGCACATCATCATGGAACTCATTAACAGAGACATTGGGAACCTCTAAACACTGGACCCTACCCAGTTCAACTTTGTTAAGGGCAGATCATGCCTCCTAAACCTGATGGACTTCATTGAAACAGTTACCAAGACTATAGACTAGGCAAAGGTAGTACACACAGCCTACCTAGACCTCGCAAAGGCTTTTGACACCATTTCCCATTCTGGTATTATAGACAAGCTCACCAGCCTGAACATAAACCCCTACATCACAAGATGGGTTGCTAACTGGCTCACGGACAGAACCCACATGGTAAGAGTTGCAGGAGCTAGGTCTGACTCTAAACTTGTTACAAGTGGCATTCCCCAGGGCTCAGTCCTAGCACCCCTCCTGTTTGGCATATACTTCTCAGAGGTTACAGGCAAGCACAGGAGGACTATGGCTGACCACGTTCACAGACGACTGGAAACTAGGGGCTATAATTGACTCTCCGGCTGACACAGACATCCTCCAAAAGGGCCTCACTGAGACGGATACCTGGTGTCAAAATCATGTCCTCAAGCTAAATGCCAAAAAGTGCATAGTCATCCCCTTTGGAAAAAACAAAGTACGCACAAACTACCACATAGGTGATAGTCCCCTAAATACGGAAGACGTAATAAGGGATCTGGGGACCCAAGTAGATAGTAAACTCTCCTTTGATAATCACATTGCCAAAGTGGTTAAAAAGTCCTTCTACGTGGCCCACCTTATCACAAAAGGGTTTGCATCCAGATCAAAAGAGGTCTTTGTGCCCCTCTACTCATCGCTCATCAGACCCATCATAGAGTACAACACCCCATTTGGGATGTATCTTACAAGACACCTGCAACAGCTGGAAATACCACAGAAGTACCTCACCAAGAGGATCACTGGCCTCAAAGAGATGCCATATGCAGCTCGACTGAAGAAATTCCAGCTGTACTCGGTTGCATACTGCCTACTCAGAGGTGATTTTTGCCTGACATACAAGGCCATGTTCAACCCAGAACTGATTGACATGCTCCACCTAAAGAAAAGCTTAGCCCCTCGAGCCACACGCTCTAGGGATCTAAACCTCGCCACAACAACAAATAGGACGTGCTGGAGGGATAGATTTCTGTCACAGAGACTTCCCATGTTTTGGAACAAGATTCCAATCTACATTAGGCAGAGCTCCTCACTAACACTCTTCAAGAGAAACCTTGATGAGGGGATGGGAAACAGAAAGTTTACCCCGGGGATCACTTCAGTGGCTCTGCTGGACAGAGGCACAGGGAACTAATCTAAGGGGACGGCGAAAGCCAACACATTCTGGCTAGGCTTATAAATGCATTCAGGCAGATAGCCTTGTATCTACCTATGAACACAGCTACTGACCACTGGACTCTTTACTATTAGATTTAGCTCAGTCATTCATTCCTTATTTCTACAAACGTGGTCAGTGACTTGAGCCACAGCTTGCCAGATGGATTCATCTTCTGGGCAGGCATGAAGGTTGATTTGTGCCATAGCCAAACATTAAGCATTAGCCTTCTCTGTCCTGTTCTCTCAGCAGAGTGTATATGCTAATGGCCCCAGAAACCTAAATGGGATAGCTGCTACCACCAGCAGTTCTCTTTCTATTTTACCCCCAACAGATGACACTTTTCCAAGGCTGCCTAGGCTAATTCCTAAGCTCTGCTTATTTTAAATGGCTAAGACATTTTTTATTTTCTGTTTTAGCTCTAACCCCTGCCCCTATTGGCTAGTTGATAGCCTGGACGACCTTTTACATGCACGGTTATGCAAATGCATTCACATACATACACAATGTTAGTATTAGTGGCGTGCGAATTCCAAACCCTTGTCCATGGTTTCTGGCCCATCATTTTCCAATTGCAAGTTCAAGAGGATCACAAATCCCACCCCCCCTCCCAGCTTTGAAATAGGAGTTGCTGTTTAATTTCTGATTTGTTTGGTTATTTCTGTTAACTGCTGAGTCATGTGATGGTGCTGAGTTGTAACTGATGTTCAGAACTCCTATATGCTTTGAGAGCTAGCTGTTGTATTAACTGACAAACTACTTGTACGTCTATCTTATTTCATGATAGTAGAGCTTAATTATATATCTGCCAGGCATCCTTTTAACTGCTTGCAAATCTTATTTGTATTCTGACTGCATCTGTAAGCATTCCTGTTGTATGCTACTGCTCTTAGAAGGCTCTGAAACTGTACTTTTTAATTGTTTTTATAGAAGACTAAGTGAGTGTAGTTCATGTTACTGTTCATATTGTATATCTTAGCTGTAAAATTATTGCCTTAGGACAGCCATACTTGCTTTGTGCAATATATCCTGTCTGTATTCACTGCTGGATTGTACAGCTGTTATCAGTCAGAGGCTGCATGTTAATGCTGATAATGTATGCACTATAATCAATTTTACTTTTTATCCATATACCTTGCATGCTTTGCACTTCACATTCTGTAGCCTTTGCAGTAATTCTGCCTTATTTAATTTTATTTTTCAGTGGCATGGTTTTCTTCCTGCGTGACCCCTCCCCCCCCCACTTGAGATTAACTACAATACACATTTTCCACTTCAACCAATGAAGCTGACTATTGTAACTAAATAAAACTCCAGGAAGCAAGAACCTGACACCCTGCAGCTTTTCTGTTGTAATAGGTGAATTACAACATAGTTTTTGTTAGGGTTTAAGGCTTAAAAGGTGTATGCTCAACATCAGTGAAGGGTTTCAGCCAATTGACACTAGATTGGGCCAATACCTTGAATCAGCTTCACACGCACACACACAGTCCCAAGTCTTTGCTGTTTACATTAGTAAATTTTACTTTTACTTTCAGCATAGTCTCTAGACTAATCACAACTCTCTCTAAAACTGCCAAACAGCCCTGTTTATGTGCCTGCAGTGAAATTTAAAGTATTCCAGAGCCACTTCAATTAAGCTTTTGTTAGATAGTGATATTTAAGCTCAGTACTCACCTTTAAACTGATAATTTTTTCAGGCCTTCTCCCTGTGGGGCTGAACCCGCTCCATTCACTCTGCTCTGCTCCCCTCCCCAAAATTCTCCCCCTTACCCACCAGCACAATAAAAAAACTTTTACTTAAGCTAAAACCCTGTACTCTGACCCCTGACAATCTACCCCCACACTTCCTGCAGCTATCAGCAAACTCTATAGCTTATCTCATCAGCATACTCATTAATAGATCAATTAAATAATCCCTTGTCCCAGACATCTGGAAAAAAGCATTCATTCTCCCCTTACATAAAGTTGGCACCAACACAGACACCGCCAACTTTCTACGCAATTCTCTCACCCCTCTCTAAAATACTGGAAAAATGCATCCATGCCCAACTCCTCAACCACCTGCATGAAGATCAAATTTTATCACCCACTCAGCATAGTTTCAGACCAGGACACAGCACCACTACCACCCTCCTATCCTTCCTTGATACAGTTAACCAGGTATGGGTTTCTGGTAAAATAATTGCTTCACTTTTCCTTGACCTCTCCAAAGCTTTTCATGCCTTTTCCCACACTATCCTCCTCTCTAAACTATCCACCCTCCACATTTCTCCCCCTACCCTATAATGGTTTAACAGCTATCTCTCCAATAGGCAGCAATCCACCAAATGGCAACAGTCTTACTCTCCCTTCCTCAGTACTTCCACAGGGGTACCCCAAGGCTCCATACTTGATCCTCTCTTGTTTAGCATCTTTATTAACTTCCACACCACTCTCCCACAATGCTCAGTAATCCAGTATGCTGATGACTCTACAATAATATGCACTGCAAATTCCAACTCTGAACTCCAACAAATTACCCAGAATGCCCTCACATCTACTGAATTTTGGATGCTTATCAATCATTTTGCCCTAAATAAAAAAAAACGAAACTAGTAATGTTTACTCCTAGGAAAACCATTCCATTTGATAAAAAAAATGTTCACTATACAAGCCCAATACAATACCACTATAGAAGTTGTCCCACTAAATTACTAGGCATTATTATAGATGAAAACCTTAACTGTGACCTACACATAAACAATAACATCAAAAAACCCCACCAAAAGCTTGGTATGCTCTACAGGCGCCAACACTTTCTTAGCCTCTCTACTAGACAAACCCTTGCAACTACCTTTTTATTACCCTCTCTCCTTTATGGTGCCCCTTTCCTCACCAATATCCAAAATTCTACAAAATCCAAACTTGCTATGTGTTACAACAGAATAGCAAAATTTGCCACCAAGGCCAAATTCTCATCCCACCACTGTAAGTCACTGAAATAATTAGGGTGACTGGAACTCCCCCACCATCTCTCATTCACCCAACTAACTACTGTGCACAAAATAGGTTCATACTAGGCTATCTGCCCGAGGGCATTTACAAGCCTAGCCCATAGTTTTGTGGCTTACGCCACCCCTTTAGTATGGGGAACTATACCCATTATTTTGCTGTGCCTCTGTTGAGCAGTGACACTGAGGTAATCCCTGGGGTATATCTGCGATCTCCCATCCATTGGTCAAGATTTCTCTTGAACAAGGCCAGCGAGGTGCTCTGCCTCACATATACCGGGATTTTATTCCACAGCATAGGGAGTCTTTGGGTGATGAATCTATCCCTCCAGCGCGTCCTATTAATAGCCGTGTCGAGGTTTAAGTCTCCCGCCTTTGTGGCTCTGACGGATCTAGATTTTTTGAGGTGAAGCATATTCATCAAATCTGGGTTTGACATGGCCTTGTATGTTAGGCAAAGGTCACCTCTGAGCAAGCGGTAAGCGACTGAATAGAGCTGGAGTTCTTTCAGTCGGGCAGCATAGGACAGATGTTTGAGACCCTTTATCCTTTTGGTGAGGAACTTTTGTGGCCTCTCCAGCTGCTGCAAGTGTCGGGTCAGATACATTCCGAATGGGGCATTGTACTCAATCATTGGTCTGATGAGTGATGAGTATAGCGAGACTATGACCTCCCTTGATCTAGATGAGAATCCCTTCATGATAAGGTGGGCAATGTAGAAGGTCTTCCTAACTACTTTAGCTACATGGGTGTCGAATGACAGACTACTATCAACCTGGGTCCCCAGGTCCCTGATAACTTCTTCTATGCTCAGTGGATTGCCACCTATTTGGTAGCTAGGGGTAACCTTGTTTTTCCCGAAGGGTATGACTATGCATTTTTTGGCATTTAACTTTAGGCCATGGCTCTGGCACCAGTTATCCGTTTCTGTGAGACCCTTCTGAAAGATATCTGTGTCAGATGTGTTTTCTACTATGGCGCCCAGTTTGCAGTCATCTGCAAACTTTGTCAGCCATAACCCTCCTGTGTTTGCTTGTACTTTGGAAAAGTAGATGCCAAACAAGAGTGGGCCCAGGACTGAGCCCTGTGGTACACCACTTGTGACAGGCTTTGAGTCTGACATGGCGCCAGCAACTCTACAGACCCACAGACTGTCCTGCTCTCTCAACTCTACTTGCCAAATACTATCCCAGCAGGCATCTAAGATCTGAAAATTATCTACTTCTAAAAGTAGATAAGCCCACCTTACCTGCTGGTCAACTCCTCTATTCCTTCACTGTCGCCAGACTATGGAACTCACTTCCGCCTTCTATAAGAAACACAGGCAGCACCACCACCTTCAAACAAATACTGAAAAATCATCTCAACTCTTCCTGGCTATGTTCCTGCTCTATAACCTAACCTCTTCACTCTCCTTATATGACTACTAAACTCCTATGTCTTTTGCTATTAGTGACTGATGATACCTTCTTCATATTTATTTTTATCTTCACTTATTGATACTGGTACAATAATACTGATTAATACCTCTCTGTTTATACTACTCTGAATTAATTGAATTCTGCTTTAATGTATATTTTCTGTATATATTAATATAATCAAACAAACTAGATTCCTGCTTTTATGTATATATTCTGTAAATGTTACTATATTTAGTATCTGTAACACTGTTTCTACTTCTGTACTAATTAATGTTTACATTTTTCTGTATCTTCTTGGAGCTTTTCTCCCCGAGCCTCCACTGAAAATGGGCTCTTTTAGGCCCAGTGGACTTTCCCGGTAAACAAATGCAATAAATAAATAAATAAAATAAATTGCAGTGGTACATTATTAAATTAAAAGCTAGATGGCTCAGGGTTAGTGTAACACACAAAAGTATGCCTTCATTGGCTCAGGGTTAGTGTAACACACAAAAGTATGCCTTCACAAAGATGAGTGAAGATATTTCCTGAAGAAGCAAAGGGTAACTATAGTAATTGAAAAAGCAAATGAAAACAAGTTGTTTTGGCAGCTTTTCCTAGCATAGGCCATAATGTCCTTTTCCATTTATAAATTCCCTGTCTCTTTGTTAACTAAACTGTTCATGCTACTGAAAAGCTAAACATTTTATGCAGAAAGTGCAAAGTAAAAGTACAATACTAACTCAGTACCACTTCATTTGGAAGGGTGGTACTCCACAATTGTACTCTTACATGTCCGGCTGGCTGACCACTGGACCAGCCGGGGATAAGAGGGAAAGTGTGATGCCTTAGGCAGTCATAGCCTTAAACACCAACCCCTTGAAGAAATTTCACACAGATGTTGATGCCGTTTGTGTGTGTGGCACAGCAGATGATGATAAACTTTTCTTCAAAAAGGGAAGAAAGATAATTACACAGGAGCAAAAGAAAAATCTCACTAAACCTAGTAGAATCAGCATTCAGAATTTCCCTATAAAATTTACTAGAGTGCATATGGGAGGACTGGCGAGACTGACTAGTTCAAACATGTATAGAATTATAGGACAATGCTTCATACCTTTATGGTTCACTTGAATGAAGCACCTGTTTTTGTAATGCTCTAACATAACAGGAAATCTTGCTTGGTATTCATATAAGAAGCAGATGTTCAACAAAACAAACTGCAGATACCCAGTAAGTTAAAAGTCAGTGTCAGTAGGAAATACCTGTTTTCAATCTACCATGTACATATAGGATATAAACTATGGTTCTATATTAGAACACCAAACATTCAAAATTTCGAGTGTTCTAATATCGAACCCTATAAATCGAAAATGTAAAACATCTAACATTCAGAACAGCGAATTTTTTCCTAGGGAAAAAATTCACTGTTCCAAAACACATACACACAACACAAGCACACAAAACAAATGGCAATCCACACACATACACCTAAACTCTTACACCTAACCCTACACTAAACTATACATACACCACTAACTATCCACTTACCTTAACCCAAACCCTAACGTCCATCACTATCGCACAGTCTCCTCACCCGCGCCCTAACCCTAACTCACCTACCCCACCCTAACCCTCACGTCCATGCAATCGCATACTTACCTGACCCACACCCTAACCCACCCTAATCCTCACATACACAGAATTGCACACTTACCTGAACCTGACCCGTAACTTTCCACCACAGTGCTGAAAATACCAAAGCAACAGAAACAGACAACTGCATTCTTTCCCTAGGAAAAAAAATAGGTTTTCTGTTTCTTAAGTATTTTCAGTGTTCGCTGAAAATAGGTCAATATTAGAACACTCGAAATGTTGAACGTTTGGTGTTCTAATATAGACCCTAAACTATATACTTCTTCCCTTACATCCAAGGGTTGCATTTTCTTTGAACTGTAGCTAAGGGAGCACTCTTCACCAGCAAAGATTAACTCTGGATTTCTTTTGTGTAAAGCCACATGGTTGTACCATCAAGAATTAAACATTTTTGATGCATTTCATTGTTTAGAGCAGCTATATCTGTAGTAATTTAAAGAGCAAAAAAAGAAGTGAATTTTTACTCTCTAATATTGTTGCCATGCCAAAACTAGATTGCAGCATTCTCACTATCATAGGATGTCTCATCTTCTGCTTAACTAATCTAGTTTTTCTGTAGTGCACACATTATTAGAGGACTCTAACCCACTATAGTAATACCTCTACCCTCTAAACTGTTACTAAAATCATCCCTAGTATGGTGATTATGCCTGTCCACTTTACAGTCTGCACATGACTAGCAGAGGGATTAGTATGACAGACTGAGCAAAGTTTCTCTCTCTCTCTCGCTCTCTCTCTACTTATCTAGTCTCACATTTTTTTTTTAAATAAATCCTTTCGTTCCATTTCATTTATTTTTATCAAAAGTAAACACAAAATGAATAACATCCCACATATACTTATAGCAAATTTAAATCAAGCATTTCTGTCCATAAACACAGCATCAAAGTCTGCACAGTGTATTCTTCTTACCTTCATTAACCTGTAGATTATAGATAGCTTTTGGAACTGCAGTCTCCCCTACTATGGATGTCAGGCCCACTCTATTCCCCTGCCCTACCCCCGAATTTTCACCAGCCCCCACTGTGTCTAGTTTTACATTATTCTAGTCCAATCCACAATACCTTTTAGCCAATCACTCCCCAGTAAAACCCTAGCAACTCATAATAGCAACCTACCCTCCTCTCTCCACAGCTTTCACTATCCACACTATTAAAATCCATAACATTATTACCTTCTTCTACAAACTCTTGCTAAACTCTAAAATCCTTCTCCATTCCCACTCCATATTACTACTTACCACCTAGATCCTACACTGACAAGTCTACCTCACAGCTAATAAACACACTACTAGAATCATCCAACTACTATTTTCTCATTCAAAGATGATTTATTCACATGTACCCATCATAATAGCTCTTCTCATTGCCCACATACAGCCTCATCATTACTCTTCCACAAATGTGCACTTCCACAAACCCTTTGATACTTCTCATTTCTGTTTTATATCTCCTGAACTGTAGCAACTCTCACTACTAAACATGCATACTTTCAAGCATGTAAAAACAAATGTCATTATGACTTCCCTATCTACTCGTAAAAACAAAACCACCAAGCTATTCTTATGTGGCCACATTCACCCAAATCTAGGACCCACCAGCAGTCTGCAAACTCCCATCTCTCAACCCCTTTCATCTATTTTTACAAAATTATAGAACAGAACACAATATACTGAACATAAACTTCCAAAGTACCTGTAAAAAAACCCAAGACATTTATGCATGTCTATGATTTTACTGCCCTGACATAGTTGGCACAACAGAAACCTGCCTAAAACTAGAAATAACAGACAGTACAGTTCTGCCCCCCACCATGTTTCAATATTATAAGACTAGACAGATTAAAAAAATTAGGATGCAGAAATACTGTATTTTTCAAAAACACATTAAAATTAACTTCATATCCTCATAAAGCCCCATAATTTAATAATGCACATTTTAGTCACCTATCTAAAACTCAGCAATAACAAAACCATCTACCTAATAGACATTTACAGCCCCAAAACAATCTAGCCACATTGGAAAAAATCCTGCACTGACGATACTGTAACATAAACACTAATCTTTGGTTTCTAATCAATATTTAGATTGCCTATCTAAATTCACCAGATTTTACTTTATCTGGTTTCTCTCAACTAACAAATAATGACACTATAATAGATACAAACTTAAGCAGGAAACAACAGTGGATTGGCTCCTCACAAATAAACCCATTAATAATGCTAGTGGAACCCTTTCTGACATTATTAGTGAAATCCAATCTACTTACATAATCAGGCAATGGCTTAGTATTCATCAGCAAGTGACCAACAAATAAATAAGTAACCAAAGAAATTTCAACCCTGAACTATCTATCTCTACTTTAAAGAAACCTAACTGGAGCCCCTTAACTCTGCCATTAAATAAAGCAGTCACTTATTTCAATCACTTTTTTCTAAATACAGTTGTCAGTATGGCCCCACTGAGAACAAAAAGAGTTAGATCAATATCTGCACCTTGGCTAACAATGTGCACCAGCAACTCTTAAATATAGATCATGGCAAAAGTCCAAAACCCCATCATCCCTACAAGACTATAGATATTTAAGGAATCTAGCTAAAAATATATATATACTTACTGACAAAAAAGCATATTTTTGAATACCTACAAAACCTGAATCAAAATAATCCTAAACTCTTATGGTGGTCCATAAAGCAAGTACACACCAGGGCAAACCTCTGCACCCCCCCCAACAACAAGTACCCCTGATAATATAACAATGCAATTCCCACTTTATACACTCAGTACTATCTCTCACCAAACAAAATGCCAACACAACACTCACTATCTCAGAACCCGAAACTAACAACAATGCATTGTTCGTACTCAACATTATCCTTACCTCAGCAATAAAAAATATAGTTACAACAACTGAAACCTACCATCCTAGCCACTGACAAGTTGCCACTTGGGTATCTAAAAATAGCAACGTAAGCCATAGCATTCCCTTGTCTCCATTCTAATCAATATACTGATAAAAGAAAACTATGTACTTAATATGTGGAAAATGTCATACATTATCCGTCTCGATAAAGGTGGCAACTATACTGACCTTACCCATTATCGACCAATTGGCATCCTCCCACCAGTATCTAAGATCCTAGCTAATCAAATACCTGACTGACCAGAACTTCATCTCTTCAACTCAGCACAGATTCTGCCTTACCGTAATAGTACAACTGCCCTCCTCAGCTTTGCTGAAACTGTCCATGAACTGAGAAACAATGTCTGACTAGTCTCAGTCATCTTCCTTGACATACAAGACATTTTATATAGTTGCATACCAAAACCTTTTGCATGAAGTTGCTTCCATAAGTCTCAGTGTTAAATCTCTTACTTGGTTTCACAGCTCTCTGTTTAATAGGAAACAGATTGCACCAAAACTGCTCTGATTTCCTACCAGTCTCTGACAGTGTCCCTTGGGGATCAGTTCTAGGTCCCCTTCTCTTTAATATCTTTATTGACAATCTACTCTCTGCCGCCAAACAAACAATCATAGTACAATATGCAGATGACTCTACATTAATCTGTTATCCTCACTGCAAAACATCACCCAACAAGCCTTTTTATCCACTGAACCTTGGATTGATAACTCAGACCTACTCATAAATGCCCAAAAGATAGTTAATGCCAGGTAAAACCTATCTAGGACAAAGACATTTCATTCCATAATCTATCATCTAATTACACACAAAAAAGAATATGTTTCTCAAACCAAACTCATCAAAATGTTAATGATTTCAAATATCAAAATAAAGGAAGAAAGCCAAACGGATCAGGAGACCACTCTGTATAATATAATCCACCAGCTGTACAAGTACCAACAATGAACGCTTTATTAATCTGCGTTTTCGTCCAAACGAATGACTTCATCAGATACAAATTGCTAAATCACAAGTCTGCTTTTATACATGCTAATTAAAATCCTACCCAATCATATCAATCATTTATTTCAAAATACCCCAATGAATTACGCCCTTCCATTACACTTTCTACTTTACCTTTCTTAAAAATAATTTAAAAAATGTTAAAATGCAGGTAATTAAATACCCTAAATAAAAATATCTGTAAAATATGTTAAATCATGTTAAAACTCATTGGTCTGGCTTTTTTACACTTGTTTTATTAGTATGGAAATCTTGAGCATCTAAATGTGTATTAGTGTTTTGGGTTTCATTTAACTCCACTTTTAAAGATATATAATGCCATCTACTGGTCTTTCTTATTATGGCAAGTGTTTTTGTGTTGTATCTTTGCTGCTTTTAACTTTAACAATGGTAAAATGGAAATATATTCATTTAAACCAGGGGTTTTGTTTGCCTCCAGATTTAATTGCCACCATAATTCCTTGTAGGCAATGTTTTCTTCCCAAGGACCACCCCTTATGTCCACTTTCACTTGGTCCAAAACAAAGAATCTGTATTCATATTCCTTACATAATTGTGAGTGTCTAAATAGTGCGTTGGTTTCTTTATTTTTCTTAATGTCATATGTATGTTCATAGATCCTCTTTTTCAGGGATCTCTCGGTCTTACCTACGTAGAAGGATGAACATTTTTTGCAAATTACTAAATAAACCAAGCCCCTAGACTCACAATTGAAATAACCTTTGCTGTATAACCATAAGTCCCTGCTGTCTAAATAAATTTTCTCTTGGTTTGTTATAAACTCACATTGTCTAAATTTTCCACATTTGTGAGTGCCTACCTTATTTGAATTGGCCCTATCCCCCAATTTTTTATTCTTGTTGTTCCCTATAATGTTTTTTATATTAGTGGAATTTTTATACACTATTCTTGGGTTTAATTCTGAAAGGCCTTCTATATCCGAGAGAGTGGTGAACTTCTCCCATTCTTTTTGAAATACCTCATTTACCTTTCTGTTTAGGGCATTGTATTCTAGAACTAATGCCTGTGTGTAATTTTCTTTTTTAAGTGGCCCATTGTTGTTTTCTTTCACTATTTCCTCCTTTACCCCTTTTATAGGTTTGAATCTCCCCCTTCTTGCTTCCGTAACCTCACTTCTGAATTGTTTAATAAACTGTTTTGGGTATCCTCTGTCACTGAACATCTCTTCTAGTATGTTACATTCTTTAATGAAATCCTCATCAGTGCTGGTCATCCTGGATCCCCTGACGAATTGTCCTTTCACCAAGTTTTTCTTGCAATGAATGGGGTGTCCACTATCAAAGTGGAGAAATGAATTGACATATGTATCTTTCCTGTACACTTTGGTCTCCAAGGTGTCTTTCCCTTTTACAATTTCCACATCTAAGTATGCTATACTTGTGTTAGATGAAGTATGTGTGAATTTCAGGAAACTGGTTGTTTCCTCCATGTATTCCATAAATTCACTTAACTTGTCCTGTCCTCCAGTCCAGAAAACTATTATGTCGTCGAGGAATCTTTTATACAACTTAAAATATTTGGCATAATCTGACCAAAGAATAAATCTCTCCTCCCAATTGGCAAGAACTAAATTGGCAAAGGTAGGTGCACAAGCTGCCCCCATTGCTACCCCTTGAATTTGTTGAAAAAATTCCCCTTGGTGTAAAAAGGAATTGTTTCTTAATACTGAGTCCATCAAACCTATGCACGCTACCTTGTCTTCAAATGCCAATTCGTTGTCGTTGAATACCTCTTCCTCAAACATTCTGATCCCTTCCTGATATGGTATGGACCCAAATAAATCCACTATATCTATTGTTACAAATAGTGTATCCTTGTCAAACAAATCCGGTCCTAATTCCCTTAATAAATCCCAGGAATCTCTCAAGATAGCCTTTTTATTTTTCCATATGTGCTTTGTCTTTGTATCCACAAATCTAGCTAAGGGTGTGGTTTTAGACCCTTCTGCTGACACTATGGGTCTAAAGGGGGGGTCAGAAATGTTTTTGTGTATTTTCGGTATGCCGAAAATAACTGGTATCTTTGGCTTGTTTGTTTTTAAGAAGTGAAGCATTTTTTCTTCAATGACTGTTTCAGTAACCATGTCTTGTAACATTATATCTATCTTCAGATAGGCTAAATTTATTTTGTTACGTGAAACTACCCTGTATTTTGTTTCGTCCATTAGTATTCTGTTCATTTTTCCTTCATATTCCATTGATTCCATGAAAACAACCTCTCCACCTTTATCAGGCTTCATAACCCTGACTCCTTCATTATTTCTGAGTTCTTCTAATGTTTTTATCTCTTGTCTTTCCAAGTTGTTCTTATATCTCACTGTTTTATCTACTCTTTTGATTGCATTTTCCATTACTTTTTCAAAATTTTTTAGCTGTGCATGAATAGGTGGGTTAAAGATGGACTTTCTCTTGAGTGTTCTTTGTTCCTCAGTCACTTTTATATTATTTCTTTGAAGACAAAATTCTTCTTTCCTAAATAATAATTCCAGGTTGACTTTTCTGAGAAAAAGTTTCATGTCTATTAATGTTTGTACCCTTTTCCCTCTAGACAATGGGATAAATTTGAAACCCCTTTCCATTAGTGTGAAGTGTTCACTTTTAAGTTCTAGGTTACAAAAGTTGTATGTAGTAAAGCCATTGTATGTGTACTTGTTGCCCTCTTTTAAAATATAATCAGTTGTGCCGACTGTATTTGTGGGCAGAGGTACTACTGTCTGTAGTTCCCCCTTCCCCTTATCCCCCCCCTCCTGTGAAAATTTCCAAAATTTCTATTTTCCGAATTGTGAACTTCTTGTTGTCTCTCCAAGGGTGGAAAGTCGTTGTCGTAATTAAAGTAATGGGTTTCTTTGTAAGGGTCCCTGTGATAATTTCTTTTACCATATGTTACTTACTCCCTATTATTGTTGTTTCTTCTTTGGTATGAGGGGATACTGTTGCAAACTGGTTTTGGGTAACTAGTCTCATTCTCATATTCTTGTATATCCCTTTTTAATTTTTCCAATTTCCTTTTAACTAAACCCTTACATTGTTCATCTGTTTCTCCCTTTAGTTCTAAATATTTCTGCCTTTCTTCTTTAATTCCAAAAATTAAATCCTCTTTTATGTGTAAATCTATTTCATTGATTTGCTCTTGAATGATTTCCAAATTCCTGTTATTTTCATCAATAATACACTTGATAATATCCAGACCACATTTATTAAAAACTTTTAACAATTCCTTATGAAAAACTGATCCTAACTGTACATTGTTAGGGTATTTCCAGGTTCGGAGTCCCTTGGGGACTATATCTCTCTTCAAACACTCATTTAAATATCCGTTCTCTATAATAATAGATTTATACTTATACATAAGCTTGGATGCATTCTCAATGTCCTGTTTAAATGAACAAGTATTGTGATGCGGAAGATTGTTCACTTCTTTTAAATTGCAGTTAAAGCTATATGGTTCATTTAACCAATTGTTCATCTCCGTTTTATTGGAGAAGTGTACAGTACCTTTTTGTGGGCGCCCCTGTGAGCCTTTGCCAACGCAATTAATATCCTCAAAACCTTCGTTTTCACAGTCCTGAAAAACAATGGGTGTTGCTGCTGGGTCAAATGTCTGACCATTCGGTCCTTCCCAGTCCGCTCCTCTACTCCCAGAACCATGCCAATGCCTTTTGCGTTTAGATCGCTGCTGGCGTTCCTCCATTCCTTCATTGCCTTCGTACACTTCCGGGTTTGATGTGCGTTCAACCATAGATTCGCACAGGGGCGTCAGTAAATCAACCAGGGCTGTCAACATTGCCTACAAGGAATTATGGTGGCAATTAAATCTGGAGGCAAACAAAACCCCTGGTTTAAATGAATATATTTCCATTTACCATTGTTAAAGTTAAAAGCAGCAAAGATATAACACAAAAACACTTGCCATAATAAGAAAGACCAGTAGATGGCATTATATATCTTTAAAAGTGGAGTTAAATGAAACCCAAAACACTAATACACATTTAGATGCTCAAGATTTCCATACTAATAAAACAAGTGTAAAAAAGCCAGACCAATGAGTTTTAACATGATTTAACATATTTTACAGATATTTTTATTTAGGGTATTTAATTACCTGCATTTTAACATTTTTTAAATTATTTTTAAGAAAGGTAAAGTAGAAAGTGTAATGGAAGGGCGTAATTCATTGGGGTATTTTGAAAATAAATGATTGATATGATTGGGTAGGATTTTAATTAGCATGTATAAAAACAGACTTGTGATTTAGCAATTTGTATCTGATGAAGTCATTCGTTGGACGAAAACGCAGATTAATAAAGCGTTCATTGTTGGTACTTGTACAGCTGGTGGATTATATTATACAGAGTGGTCTCCTGATCCGTTTGGCTTTCTTCCTTTATTTTGTTATTGGTTTCGAGTGGAGGTTGGCCGTTGTTTTCTTTTTTATCAATGATTTCAAATATGATGACCACCTCCTCCAAGTCATTAAAAACAAACAAACTGGAAACTAGACTCCCTCTGTAGGAGGGAACATTTTTCTCATGACTGCTCTACAAAAGTGATAGAGAAAAGATACCTGCTCACATCCCTACTTTATGTATCACTTATCTTTACTAATCTCAACCCTGCTCTAAAAATCAAACTAGACATGGCATACAACATAAATTTACTGCAAATACCCCTAAAGAATCTTAAATGGCATAAACATTCTCACTACCGTAACTACTCGTAATTTACTACAGCTCACAACCTAATATACTGCCCTGAAGAATGTCCATCTCTACAGGTTACAATCTAGCTTTATAGTACTACCAAAACCCTCGGGTCCAGCAACAAAACGCTATTCTCTGCCACAAAATCAAATAATTCTACAAGTGACTTTCTGTACTGTTATTAGCAAAATCTGGAATTCCTTCCCCTTAGAACTAAGACAAACTAAATTTATTTAAAGTATCACTAAATAAACAGTTGTAAGACAGCTGATTGTGCTCCTTCTCTGCCCCAAGGTAGTATGTAAATATTTTTCGCGAACACTTATCCCATTTCAGATATAACTAACCTACATCCATCTTTTCCCTCCATCTCTGTCTCATCTAACATAGCTCTGCCTCTCTCTTCTGTTCCATGATTACTGCATTCTAATATTCTTTGTAAAACAAACATGCTGACATCCAGAACTACAACTGCCTCTACAAACTCTATCCTACTTGCTTTACTACTGTACACCCCCCATTTTACAACAGTTAAATGACATATGCTAACAGTCTCTGAACATATGTCTGTCTTTCAGGTAACTGTGAATATTCAATTTCTGTACATGCAATGTTTGGTATTTCAGCTGTAGATCCTAAATTGTACTTTCCATTTTAATGTACAAACAGCCCATGGTGGAAAATGCCACAGTGTTTTAATTTATGTATGAAAAAAATGAATATCATCTTTATTTTGTATGTGCAGAAACAGTACAGCTTTTCTCATGGTACAATCTAAAATTCTTCCTGTCTTACTTTATGTATGTATATTTAATGTTCTCTGTGCTCTGTATTTGTAATAACTGTGGAAATTTTTTCCGTGGGCCTCCACTGAAAATGGGATTATCCACAGTCAGACCTTCTTAATAAACAAAGATAAATAAATGCATTGTCTGTGCATTATAAAAGAACATTCCAAAACCAGCTTCATAAGTTTCATAATTCGATATGGTATGTGACGACCTACCACTGGCCAAGTAATCAAGGAGGCTCAGTCTTCGCCACTAACACCAGTGGGGGGGGTGTACATTGGGAGGATGACAGGTACGCACACAGTATTTCCACATGCAGCCCTCTGCATCAAGTGCAAGTTCCCTTAAGAGCACACACGGACCACAGTCAGTCCGGACCTGGTTTCTCCCGATTCCCAGTAAGGCTCCCCATGGCATAGTTATAGAGCTGAGATCTCAGCTGAGTGGCCGGGTCAAGACCTTTAGCACACACTCTGTCCAACCAGTGCTTCATGTTCCTGCCCAAGTAGCTAACACACACACACACACACACACACTGAGGTTTGATTTACACACACACACACACACACACACACACACACACACACACACACACACACACCTAGGAAAGGCTGGCACTGGTTTACTAGCTATGCCTCCTTTTGCCCAGACTATAAAATAGTAATCACTGTCACCAGCCAGCTCCTCATCAGGTACTTTAAGGCACTTAACAAAGGGGGGGGGGTCGTCAATCTCACTATGTAATGTTACTATGTTACTATCAATACAAATGGTAGTTTGACCAAGAGAAAGGCTATAAGGAGGGGTCCACAGTGTCACCAGATAAATATGGAAGTACTCTCAGAACTTAATTATCTGTACGCAGATCAGCCACAGTGAAAGGTTTAAATATATTTAATAATAAATAATAGAACAAGACAATACTAAAATGTTTTTACAGTGACAGAGTTCAAAATCACAGAACATATTTAAATCAGCATATATATATATATATATATATATATATATATTATTTTTACAGTTACGTTAATGCATATACATTTCTGTTCTCTTCTTGCAGAACAGACTATGGATACATCTTTAAGCGCAGTACTTTTTTTAACACTTTAACACAGATTTCTGTACAAGTTAGATATACACATGACATGCAGTTCTAATACAGTTGTAACAGAAGCATCTTATATGAATTGTGTTGATATCCACAAATGACATATAATTGTTTATAAAATTCCAGATAACTGGGTTGGCATTATCTCCCTTTTTCCCCCTTCGAAGACTGAAGCTAGTTTTTCAAGTGACCCTTGAGAAACATTACATAAGAGGGATGAGCCTATTTGCAAATACATCACCTCATTCCCTGTATTGAGATGTCAGCTGCCTTGGCATTGCTGACCCCAGTACAGTGCTGTACTGTCATGTCATATGCCTACAACCCTAGGCTCCACCATAGTAATTTGGGATTTTGCTGGCTGGATCCCTGTAGCCATAGATCTCCCTCAGACTCTTCCTGCCTTCTATTGCAAATACATAGCACCAGGGCCTCCCTATCATGGTAAAGTTTCATGTTAACATGGTAGAATTTGTGCCCCTGCCTCCTTCCTAGCAGTTCTAACATGTAGTTAACATCACTGACCTTCCTTACCACTTTGAAGGGTCCTTTCCAAGCTGCCTGCATCTTGTTGTGTCTGACAGGAATGAAAACCATAACCTGCTGTCCTATAGCATACTCTCTAGCTCAAGCATTCCTGTCATACCAGACCTATTTCTGCTGTTGGGCTTTTGCCACGTTATCCAAGGCCAGACCCATAAGTTCCATGAGCCTTGTCCTGAGGTTTAGGACATGTGTTACAACGGACTCCTTGTGGGACTTACATTCACCCTCCCACTCATCACAAATCAAATCTATAGGTTCCCTTACCATATGGCCATTCAGCAACTCAAAAGGTGAAAAACCTGTGGATTCCTGGGGCACCTCTCTGTAAGCAAACAGCAGATGGGACAAATATTTGTTCCACTCCACTCTCTCTCTCAAACTGGTTTGCAAATGTCTGTACCATGGTCTTTAGTGTAGAATTTAACCTCTCCACCAGATCATTAGTCTGCGGATGGTAAGGGTTGATCTTTGTGCTTCATCCCACAGTGCTGCCACAGACAAGCCAGCAGGTCTGACATGAAACTGGCATGTCTGTCCATCAGCATTTCATTTGGGAACCTACCTTGCTGAAAATCTCTAACAAAGCATTTGCCACCTTTTCAGCCTCAATGGAGGACAGAGCCACTCTTTCAGTGTATCTAGTTGCATAATATACTACCATTAGGATATATTTCTTCCCTGTGGAACTTGGGGTACTCAGAAGCCCCACAATATCCTTAGCTACTGTCTGAAATGGTTCATCTATCACAGAGAAAGGCATTTGGGGCGGCACAGTGGTGCAGTGGTTAACATTGTCACCTCACAGCAAGAGGTTCTCCGGTTCGATTCTCGGCTGGGGTGCCTTCTGTGTGGAGTTTGCATGTTCTCCCTGTGTTCATGTGGGTTTCCTCCGGGTACTCCGGTTTCCTCCCACATTCCAAAGACATGCATCTGGAGCAATTCTCCCCAGGCCTCCGCTGAAAACAGGCTCTGTGGAACCTAGTCGGACATTCCCGGTCAACAAATGTTAAATAAATAAATAAAATAAAAATAAAATGAAAGGAGCCTTGACCTTGTCTTCTGCTTTGCCTACTTTTTGGCACCACTCGCAGGTCTTGCAGTACCCTGTTACATCTCTGGAAATCCCAGGCCAGTAAATGTTCTGCATAATGCCTCTGTTGGTATGCTTTACACCCATATAACCTACAGAAGGAATGTCATGGGCTATGGCTAGAAGTGCTAGATGGTAGGCTCAGGGCACTACCAACTGCTGTATTCTCTCACACTCTAGCCCTCTCTCAGGGGTCCACTTTATATGCAGTAACCCTTTATCCCAGTATACAGATTCCCCCTTTCCTTGAGAATCAGGTGCCTCAGTGGCTACCTCCCTTAGGCCTTGTAGTGTAGGGTCTGAGAGCTGAGCCTGTCTCAACTCTCTCTTTGTAACCCTTCCCAGCTCCCCTTCCACAGGAAGTCTGGTATCCTCTAACAACGGACCCTCATTGTCAGCCTGGGTACCACTACTCACCTCTGCCTTTGCTGTCACTCTGTCCAAGGGAACATCAGTACCCACAAGCAGCTGTGACTCACCTTAGTCTCAGTGCTACAGGCTAGCTCCCTCTCTGAAGTAACCACCTTACCAGTTCTGGTTTCAAGTGTGCAGTCTGTCTGGGTTCCCCCGAGGCTATCAGACCCACATGCTTGTCTCAAAGCCTGACTGCATGTCACTGCATGCACAGAAGGTACTGCATTATCAAAATCATTCCCTTTCAGGACATCTGGAGGGATATCCTCAAATATGCCTACTTGCTTGCTTCCTTTTCCACCCTCCCAGTCAAGATGAACCCTAGCCAAAGGTATTTGAAATGGGGTCCCTCCTAAAGGTCTGACTGGAATAGACTGCCTAAGCAAGTAGTGCTCCTGTTTAACCATTGCAGGCTTCACAATGGTTAGGTCAGAGCCTGTCTCTCTCTTAACAGTGGCCTGTTTTCCATCTACTAAGATAGGATATAACCTTTTTTTTGGCATTTTGTTACCCTTGTTGTCTGCAGACAGTTTACCACTGACATTCTATCATTTCCACTTACTGGCATTCTGCCATTCCCACTTGCTGGTTCCTTTAACATTCATTCCCCACCTTCCCTCTGTGAACATCTATATGATACATTGCCCCACTGTTCACATTTAAAACATTTAACCCTTGATCCTGGCTGTGTACCTGAACTATTGGCTTCCCTTCCTACTGGCGGACTTGGTTGGGGTGATTTAGGCTGCCCACCATGGGTTCCCTTAGACACGTGCAACACTGGGTATCCCTTTCCTGTGCAGTGATGCCCTGCTTGCTATGCATAGGTCTCCCTTTTTATTTATTTATTTTACATTTGTTGACTGGGATAGTCCGACTGGATATATGTCTATTTTCAGTGGAGGCCCGGGGAGAAAAGCTCCACATACCAAAAATAGACAGTACATACATCACTGAATGATAAACTCAGGCAGACATGTTTAGAAACATATAGATAAAGAATACAGGCAGATATCAATATACACAATGTGCAGACGTTATATCTGATTGGCAAAGATGTATCAGAAAATGTGAACATAGAATACAATCAGATCTCATAATTCACAATGCTTAGACATTCAAATGCTATGAGACATAGATACTTGGCTAAACAGCATGTTGGGTAGCAAGACATGTATTATTGAAGTTGTTAGGTTTAGAACAAGAGCACAGCCAATGAGATGAGATATTTTTGAGTTCCCTTTTAAATACGGGTAGTGAGGTTTCCTTGGTAACGGTAGTAGGGAGTAGATTCCAGATTTTACCGGTTGGCAAATATAGCATCGCTTGCAGAGTTGTTCAGTTTTTGGATCAGTATCATTAGTTTATCAGCTGAACATAATGGCCTAGGGGCACTATGAGGGGTGAGAATATTTTTGAGGGCAGGGGTGTTATCAGGTTGATGGAGTATTTTATGCACTACTATAAGTTGGTTGAAGTGTAGAAGGGTAGGATACTCTAGCCATCCCATTGTTTTGAGGTTCTGGCAATGGTGGGTCCTAAAAGCCATGCCAGTAGCGAATCTGGCTATATGATTGTAACATCCTGATAATTTGTTGAGATCGGTTTTGGATAGGTAGGTGAGTACAGGAGTGGCATACATAAGGGTAGAGAGGAGGTGTGATCTTGCAATAGCTACCCTAGCTTGGGGGGAGGGGGTGAGGAAAGGTTTGGCTCTGTGCAGGGAGCCAAGTTTTTTGTTGACTGACTTAATAGTGTGATTGACATGTTTATCAAATTTAAGGTTGTCTATTATTATTCCTAGAAGCTTTGAGAGGTCGTCATGGGAGATAATTGTGTCATTGCTAGATTTGATGTTGAAGGAAGGAGGAGAAATTCTATGGTCAGGGGAGAAAAGTAGTAGCATGGTTTTGTTAGGATTTAAAAGCAGGCGGCAAATAGCTAGCCATGTTTCTACCATGCTGAATGTGGTCTGGGTGAATGTTAGAAGTTGTGTAGGAGAGGAGACGAAGCATATTAGCGTTGAGTCAGCTGCATATTGGATGCAGGTGACTCCTGGGATGGTGGTGTGCAGATCATTGATAGAGAAAAGAAGGGGACCTAGTTATGGACACTTGTGGGACACCTAGGTTTAGAGGAAGTTGGGATGACAGCTTGCTCTGCATAAGACAGCCTGCTGTCTACCGTTTAGGTTAACCATTTTTCCCATCTCATCTGCTGTATATTCCCTGTTTGCTAACCAGATTCTCATGAACTCAGGCAAAGTGCTAAGGGCTTTTTCCCTCACCAAAAGGCCTGTCAGCCCTTCAAAAGTGGTGACCCTGTCACCCAACTATGAAAATAAGTGCTTAGTTTAGCAATATATTCATTCACACTTTCATCTCCTTTGCACCTATGCTCATGAAATTTTTTTTCTACAAGCTTCAGGTGTTAGCTTAAAACACTCTAAACAATTTTTAACAGTATTATAATTTATCCATCTTTCAGGTATCAGCATCGGACAATTTAGAAACAGTAGCTACACCTTTACCGTGTAGTAAGGGGGTCAGAAACCATACCCAGAGGCCTTGGTCAACATTATACTGTTTACATACCCTTTCAAACATAATGAATAAAACTATCAAAATTATCACCCTCTGCAAATTGTGGAAGAAATTTACTGACCTTTGTTAATTCTGGGTTTCAGTTATTCCCATCCACATTACCTCCATGACCCTGGGGATGAGTCAGCATCTGCTTTTCATGTTGCCTCTGCCTGTCATTTTCTTCAGCTTCCAGACATCTCAGTTACTCTGCTGATTCCAATGCTATCTGTTTCTGCTTTTCTTCACCCTTCAAATGCCTCAGCCTCTCTGCTGATTCTAGTTCTAACCATTTGGCCTCCAGTTCAAGTCTCTCTAACTCCAGATGGATTAAGTTCTCTGTGGAAAAGTTGAACTGTCCATTTTCTGAGAGTTATACATAAGGCCAGTCTGGTTGTTGGTCTGGGATGCAGCTGTGACTAAGGCTGCAATAGTTTCTGCTTTAGTCATGTTGGTGTGCACCAGTCCTTTGTCATGGCACATCTCAGCCATCTGGCTCCATGTGAGCTTGCCATAGTCCTTTATGGACATCCTTGCTTGCTCTCCCTGACTAAGCTAACATATAAATAAAACTTTTGCAATATGAAACTCTGAATGTCTGCCATGTGGCTGCCTGAGAGTACAAACAACTTCTTTAGTGACCACTCGTTACAGGCTACAGGAGTTCAATATCCACACTACCGAATCCCAGTATGTGATGTGGTGATCCTACCACTGCCAGTCAATAAATATGTGATGACCCACCACTGCCCCAGTAATCAAGGAGCCTCAGTCTTCACCACTAGCACCCGTGGGGGACGTAAACTGGGAGGATGACAGGTAACCCACACAACCCTTTGCATCAAGTTACAATTTCTCTTAAGAGCACACAGAGACCACAGTCAGTCTGGTGCTGTTTTTTCCCTCTTTCTCCAGATCACCAATAAGCCTCCCCACTGGCACAGCTATGGAGTTGAGATCTCAGCTGAGTGGCCAAGCCAAGACCTCCAGCACCCTTTCTGGTGCTTCGTGACCCTGCTCAAGTAGCTGACAAGCACACTCTTTGAGGTTTGATTTATAGAGAGATATACCTGGGAAAGGCTGGCAGTGCATTACTAGCTATGCCTTCTTTTGGCCAGGCTATAAGGTAGTTAGCACTTGCCACCAACCAGCTCCTTATCAGCTACTTTAAAGCCCTTAACAAAGGGTGTCCAATCTTACTGTGTAATGTTACTATCAATACAAATGGTAATTTGACCAAGAGCAAGGTTATTAGGAGTGGCCCACAGTATTGCCAAATATATATGCAAGTGCTCTCAGAATTTAAGTATCTCTACACAGATCAGCCACAGTGAAATGTTTAAATATATTTAATAAATAATAAAAGAGCAAGACCGTTCTAAATATATATTTACAATGACAGAGTTCAAAATCGCAGGAAATATTTAAAGTAACATTGCAGGACAGTCTCAAATAAAGAAAAATAAGCTTTGCTATATTCCTGATTATAGCTAAGAGAATTACTATACCCTAGTTAACTTACAAAACAAGGCAGATGTAGTGAATAGATCTTCTAGATGATGTTGTCAGGTCAAAGTGAATACAGAATTCTGAGTCTCTCTAAGAGACTTCTTAAATTAATATCTCAAATATTACTGCTGCCATAGTTTGCAGAATGACATCATTTCTTGTCTTCTGACACTATCCCAAGTGAAATCCCCACTGCTGGAAGCTAGCAGTATTTAGCATCTACCTATGAAAATACATAGACCTCAGATCTTTGGCAAATGCTGGAAGTCATAAATAATAAAACACAAGACAATACAGAAATCTCAGCGCAGACATTGTGTCTGTAGCTGCCATAAAGTAATTTAATTTCAGCTATTTTCCTGAAGTTGTGCTGGACTGAAGTTAACCTCCTGTGTTCTAGTTTACACTTAAAATTTATAAATTTAAAAAGTTACATTAGTGTATGTACATTTCTTTTCTTTTCCAACAGGGCACACTGTGGATACATCTTTAAACTTAGTACTGTACAAAATACCTTTAACACACGTCTGTACAAACAAGTTAGATATGATATACACATGGCATACAGTTTTAATACAGCTGTAACACAAGCATCTCATATGCATCATGTTGATACACAAACTGACATAATTGTTTACAAAATTCCAGATAGCTGAGCTGGCAGTATCTCCCTTTGTCACATGGTAGATGGCCCTACAATGAAGTTAATACATTATTTTTAAATTGCTATTTTTTTGGCAAACCACAAATAAATATTTTTTTAATATTTTATTATTTAATTTAATTTTTTTTGTTTACTGGTGTAGTTCACTGATCAATATTGACCAATTTCAGGCTCAGCCCAGGTGAAATACAAAATATTTCCCAAATAAACAATACAGAAATGCAAGCAATAACAAAACAGTTCAGATTAATTATGTAAAAAGCTGTGTATATACACTCTAGGTACCAAGCACAGTGCAATGTACAATCAAGCAGAGTGTTTGTTTGTCTTTTTGGCTTTCTCCGGTTAGGGGTCGCCACAGCTGAACTTTGGTCCACTAATGATTGGCAGTCGATTTTTATGGTGCCGAGTTGCCAGCCCGACACCCAACCTTCAGCGAAGACATGCCCATTCACGCATATCTTTCAGAGGCCACTCGACTGTGGGGAGGACATGCAGACTCCACACAGAAGGCACTCCAGCTGAGAATTGAACAGGAGAACCTCTTGTTGTGAGGCAACAATGCTACCGCTGTACCACCGTGGATATATATATGTGTGTATATATATATATATATATATATATGTGTGTGTGTGTGTAATCAAGCAGAGTGTAATGTATAATATATACATTGGTTTATAAAGTGGGTCAACCTTCAGTGAATCTTGAGAGAGAAGAATAGATTCTCAAAGGAGAATAGGACATGTCCCATGTTCAAACAGGAACATTTGGTTTGGATAAAGAAGTGCTTTTACACTTGCATTCTGAATTTGGAATAGGTGTTGATTTCCTTAACGACAGTAGGGAGAGCTTGCCAAAGAGTAATACTGCTGTTTATTTTCAATTAGGAAAATAAGTAATTCAGCTAAAATATATTTACATGAAAGGAATTACTACTGGTTATTTGTTTAAAATGTTTGGTGTTGGTGAATAGAAAAATATGAACCTATGCTACAACATTCAAGGCTCCTGTTGTTTATTATATCAAATATTGTAATCTTGTAAAGATAAAGTAGAATATTTCAGGTCTGGTGAAAAAATAGAAGCAGCTGTCATCTAAAGAATATTCATTTAACTCAACATCTATGTGGTGTGAAATGACTCATCTCTATCCACCTTTGCGCAGATTCATTCCAGAGCATTTTCTGAAAAACAAACCTAGAAGGCATAACATAAACAAATGCAATTTTTTTTATGAATAATAAAAGCTATTAAAACTGTACAAATAGTAATAAGTATTCTGTACAGTGATAAAAGCCATTGCACCCATACTCTGTCCAGAAATACTTGAGCAATAACCCATGAGTGGGTGTGGTTATACCAGCATTTGCAATGGTTAGCATGGTCTGATCACAAGAGCAAAGCCTGAGTGATTAAACCAAGCCACCTGTGGGTAAATCCTGATATACCCAAACCCATGAGTGGGTTATTGCTATTGTAAGATTATATTATTTAAGAAAGAAATTGCTTACCTTTCTTAAATAATATGTTTGCATAATGGCGCTATTGTGTTCCTTCACCTTCGTCTTTGATTGCTGATATACCATGCATGGGACTTGCATCACCATGCTTGCATAGTGCGTTAGTACAGGGTAGAGGAAGCAATGGAGAAGAGAGACTCTCCATTGCTATTTTTTTCTTTGTCTCGATTTTATAAGGGACATTGCAGAAACAAAAGGAAAATCCAGTACATTTCTGTTTATTTTTTGCGAACATACCCTATTTTTCTTTTGATTTGTAGTGAACCTCAGCATATTTCAGTCCAAAGTTAGGCTGCTCAGTAGTACTTGCAGTGGCTGGACTTTATCCTGTTGGTATATGTTCGATTTACACAGGCATGCTGATTGGGCTGTCCAATCAGCATTCTCTTTTTTGAATACAAATAAGCTGTCATTATATAATATAATGTACACAAATAACATTTTTTTGCTAAACTGTCACAAACAACTCATCAAATCTTGGAAGTTGTACAACTTAAACATATATTGATAGAACATTTTTGTTAACCAGACATAAGTTTTCCTCTGACATCAAAAAATGAGATATTTACAGAAATATGAAAACATATGCTTAATTGTATAATTAAAAATAAATAGCAATATCTCTTATAATGTGCAACTTATACTGCAACTATCAGAGAGTTTTCTTCAACACCTGAAGTTTCACAGTGTATCATGCAACAGTTTTAAGACCCTTGGGTTTTGAAGCATTAACTAATTCTGGAAATATTGTTTATTTTCATAACTCCTAACAGAAAAGCAATATCACTGGTATAGTGTGATTTAAATTGACATTGAAAATTACTTTTTCCTGTCTCTCTCCATGACCTGTCACACCATGCCCTCGATAACATATAAAGATCTCAGTTAAGAAAATAATGAACATAAATATGAAAATATGAATTATTGACAAATAGAGATTTCATCCGCAGCACATCCCAGATTAACAATTTTAGTGTCATTTTGTTTATATCCCCTTGTACTTTCTAATACTGCCTATTGTTAGATAGTTAAGTTGCTTAGTTAAAGAAACCAGACCAAAAATAAGTCTGGATGCCTCAAGGAGATATGGGTGTGCACTGGAAATATACAAAAGAGAAGCTATAGACTTGAATGAGCAAATGCTGTTTTGTAAGTCTTTCTCTGGAATTTGTCTACTGTTCTTAATTGCTACATTTTTCCTAATATATAATGCTCCAATACAAACACACACACACACACACACACACACACACACACACACACACACAGATGAGCATGCAGACATTCTTATTGCTGATATTATTTCTTTATTTATATTATATATATTAAAAGGTAGTTTAGATTTTTTGTGCCGGAGAACACTGAGAAGCCTAGCTCAAATTTTCAGTTACCCCAAGTACTGTCTTGTTAAATGACTTACTCAAGTTCACACAATAGGTAAATGATGGTTGAAGGAATTAATCCTTGTACCACAGGAACAACATCTTACAGTCTTAACTCTCTGTGCCAGCTCCTAGTAGGCAACATCCCACCTAATAATTTGCATTCCTGTGTTGATTTCTTCTTTCCTGATGCATGATAAACACTGTATCTGAGAATTGTTTTGATAAGTCATATACTAGATAATGTGCGGTTGGTGGAATAGGGGCACAATGTGATTATAAAGTGTCACAATGCCTCACTGGATGTTGAGTTCTCTGTAAAGTCTCACAACTCTAAAATTATCTGTGATCTTCAGAATATAACTATGAATGAAACTTAGTTAACCATAGAAGTGTTTTTTGCAAGGAGGCATACACTCTTCTTCACTACCCCAATATTGGAACTGCACTGCCTCTCCCCCCAGCATGCTTATGGATATTAACTCTAAGATTACTAGCCTCAGCGAAAAAGGAATACTCGAAGGTACAGCAATTTCAGACTTGTAGTTGTGTGTAATCACTTTTAAATGTACATACCAAACATTTAAATGTACATAGTTCACAGGATATCACAATGGTCATCAAATATGCAACAGAAAAATCTCATGCCATATATCCTGAGTTTCACTGCAAAACCCTAAGCAGTTCATTAGTCCATTTAAAAGTACATTTATTTTTCTACATGGTTTAATTGCTCAGACATTTTTTTCTTGAAATAAATGGTCCTTTTGCTACCTATTTTTCAACTTGTAGAAATTCAGTAGACCAAGATTGTCAGTAGTCAACAGTCATACAGTAAAAGTCAAAATCTTAATATAGTTCATATCTTTGCATTATAGACAGACATTGCTTGTCTCCATTAAACAATCAACTACACATTTTAATACTTTGACTTTAATATGAAATTCTAACTAAAATCATCATATTTTCTAATTACATCATAATGCTCTGTAATTCCACTGATTGCCTGATAAGGTTAATGAAGTCATACAGACCACTGCTGTTATAACACAAAATTAAAAGCAATTATAAAAGATGGAACTCTGGTAACGTAAGCATTGATTTAGCAGTGAAAAGCCACCACTCATAGGAGGCTGTGTTTCATTCTTATTGTCACTAAAGCTTCTCTAAAGTCATTTTTCAGTTGTGTACTATAGCTAGCCTAACATGCATCCTTCTGTCACAAACAATGCAGTTCATTTTGTTTGATAATTACAATGTAACGTCATACTTAGTACAGAGTATATATAAATTTTAAAACTAATAACAGAAGGTTGAGTTCCTGTTTTGGGTAGTTTCCCCCTCTGGATTGATTGAAAAAGCAGGACGTCACAGATGTATACATACATTTAGTTATTTTACTTTTAATCAAGAAATCTAGTAAGGAGGTTCCATTTTATTTGGAGTTAAGGAGAAAGAAATCACCAAAGAATAAGAACAAATAATACAACCATAGTCATTAAAATAATCAGGATGGTTGCATGAGTAAAGATTTTTACAGAATTAAAAACAATAATGTTGAAGTCAAGTCAGGACAACATAGCATACCTTCTTGATATCAATACATTTGAGACACAGTAGCCATTGGGAAAAAAAATTGGATAAGTCTACAATATATAATAACTCAAGTTGCTTCATTTTGTTATACATAAAAATAAGAGTGCGTCTTGAGTAGTACAATTACAAAGAAATATATGCCAATTAATCAGTCACAAGGGAAGTGATAGGATAGGGACGATGCACAGATATATAGATAATGGTAGTATCATATTAAGTGAAAATGCATAGACATTGAATGGATATTAGACTGCAATAACTGCAGTGACATCAGAGATATCACAACTACAAATCTTGTTTTGTGAGATATGTTAAGTGAAGACTTAAAATGCATCTCCTCAGGGGAACAGCATACAACACATGGCAGTTTATTGAATAGTTACTCAATTTTAATGGGAAACCTGGAGTCTCCATTCTTGTGGAATTTATGGACAGGTGCTATGTGGCAGATGGCTCTTAGATCAAGGCCGATTATGATCACACAGTACTTATTTAGATCTCTCAATATGCATTTTTAGTTCCTCATTTTCAATTAGTAATTTATACAATTACACATAGAAAGTTCCTATCAGAAAAATACTCAGTGAAATTTGCTGTCCTCACTTAAAGGAGGGAAACCTAATGTCACTTTTGGTGAAGGCCTACTTTATTCCACATCTGCAACCATAAAGTCTAGGAATGATAGAGGGTAGTTAGTTCAGAAGACATCTTATATCAAATCTCATCTGTCCTGAAACTGTTTTTTCCACCCCTCTCCCACCATAATTCTTTTATATATTTTCTGGCATTGCTTTCTGTTCTCATCTGTCCTGAAACTGGTTTCACCCCTCCCTCCCACCCTATTTATTTTATATATTTTCTGGCATTGCTTTCTGTTCTCATCTGTCCTGAAACTGCTTTCCCCCCTCCATCCCACCCTATTCCTGTGGTGTTTTTATAGCTGGTGGTTTTGCAGTTGCCTGCCCCTACTGTAAATTTGATCTGGGACACCCCTCATAGTCTAGTGTTCACTGTACTTAATACAGAGAGAACATTTGAGAAGGCCAACCCACTTCCTCTCTCCTTGCACTTTACTAACAAAAAAAATGCACTCTATTCATCTGCTTTTACTGTATTTGTGTTTCTTCCTACTTTATTACCTTATTTTGCTTTTGCCTCTTCTTAAAAGTACTCAATTGTATTTATACTGTTGCAATTATTAGAGCTTGGTGGTAGCCTGATTAAATTGTAACTGTTGTTCTAAGCCTGTTGGTTTAAGCACTTGGGCTTCAGACCATTTGTTTTACATTAAGAATGTTTGTGGTCTGCACTGTTGTGGTAGGATAGGTAGCTTACATCCTTCTAAGTTGGGAATTGCTGATTGATGGCACAGTGTCTGTTGTTCTAAAAGTGTATTAGTTCTGGTTTAAGCACTTGGGCTTCAGGCCAGTTATTTTACATTAAGAAGGTTTGTGGTCTGCAGTCTTGTGGGAGGAGAGGCTAGATTCTGCCCTTCTGAGCTGGGAATTTCTGGTTAAAGGCTTATTGTGCCTGCTTATTTGAAGTGTTTATTTCTTAAATTGGTGTGCCTTGTTTGCTGTGGCATAGACTATATTCAGGCCTGCTTGAATCTAGCTTTGTTTGTATAATTTGAGCACTAATCCAGACCATCTTTTTTGGAGAAGGTTCCCCTGCACCCTAGTGGCAGGAGTGTGCAGTTAGAACTTGTCTGATTGAAGACTGCTGGAACAGGGCTCAGTTTTGAGCTTTTTACTGGTTAATTGGGTAATTTGTTTCAATCAGTTTGCTGATTTTCTATTGTTATAAAAACAAATTGCACTTTATTCATCTGTTTTACTGTATTTGGGTTTCTTCCTACTTTATTACTTTATTTTGCTTTTGCTGCCTGTTCTTAAAAGTACTTATTGTATTTATTCTGCTGCATTTATTACTGCTTGTTAGTAGCCTGATTAAATTGTAACTGTTATTCTAAGCCTTTGGTTTAAACACTTGGGCTTCAGACCAGTTGTTTTACATTAAGAAGGTTTGTGGTCTTCACTATTGTGGCAGAACAGGTAGCTTACATCCTTCTAAGTTGGGAGTTACTGATTGAAGGTTTAGTGTCTGTTCTAAAAGTGTATTAGTTCTGGTTTAAGCACTTGGGCTTAGGGCCAGTTATTTTGCACTAAGCAGGTGTGGTCTGCACTCTTGTGGGAGGAGGGGGTAGATTTTGCCCTTCTGAGCTTGGCATTTCTGGTTAAAGGCTTATTGTACTTGCTTATTTGAACTGTTTCTTTCTGAAATTGGTATGCCTTGTTTGATGTAGCACAAGACTAGATTCAGACCTGTGGAATCCAGCATTGTTTGTATAACTTGAGCACTAATCCAGGCCATCTTTTTTTGGAGAACGTTCCCCTGCACCCTAGTGACAGGAGTGTGCAGTTAGAACTTGTCTGATCGAAGACTGGAGGAATGGGGCTCAGTTTTTAGCTTTTTATTGGTTCATTGGTTTAAATCAGTTTGCTCATTTGCTACTGTTGTGCATTAAAAAAATGCAGTTTATGCATCGCCACTTAGCTAGGGTTAAAATATTCCTGGTGCCATAAAGTCTGCTCTACAAATTTTCCCTTAGAACTTGCCAGTGTTTTAGTTTTGGCACTCAAATCTGTTTCTTTGAGCTCAGCACTTGTTCAGAACTCATTGTAAGCACTAAATAAGCTACACATTTCAACAGCACTCAACTTTCCTCACTTAACTAGAAGAAAATAGTTTTTAGTACTTAATAAGCACCTATCCAGGCATATCTATGGGTCAGCTCCCGGTGTTTTCCCCTGTCTACCTAATGAATCTGTGCATATTAGGGCAATGTAGCATTTGCCTCGTACACAGACAATCCTCTCCTCCTACCACCCAACACTACAACCTGTGAGAGATGCACTTATATAGCCAAACTGGAAGCAAAGTTCTCTTCACCCAATACTGGACTAGACAGTCAAGAGGAGAGGGTAAATGCTTGCACCACATCACACTCATCACATAGTTCCTCAAAACCTACACCACCAAAACACACACACAGAAACGCAAAACACACACCTACATTCATGGAGGCTCTCAATAAAAATCTGCCCAAGCAACAGAGACCTCCAAAGCAGAAATGTAAGAAACCTCCACCCCCCAACACGACCCAAATGACACATAGCCCACAAACTCAGAGTGCTACCCAACCACAGCCCATAAGGCATAACAAAGTACCCAGCTCTCTAGCTATAGGTGACTCTATAGTCAGGCACACTGATGTTCCACTCACCAGGCTGAAGAAGGAGAAAGTTACTGTGTCCGCTGCCTGTCCAGGTGCCAAGATCTGCCACATAATGCATGCACTCAGGTCACTCCACAACAAGTACAAATATGATTCTGTCATTGTCCATGTTGGTGTGAATGACTTGAGATGTACCTCCCTGGACTACATGAAAAGAGACATGGAGGAGCTCTCCGATCTTGTAGCCCAGGCAGGTATGACCCTAGCCCTGAGTAGCATCCTGCCATCACCCAGAATGATACTGCAGTACAAGAACAAAATTATTGACTTCAACAATTGGCTAAGTTTCTGGTGTCATTCTAAGGGGATCCAGTATCTGTCTGCCTGGGATGACATGGTCGACAGACCACAATGCTTTGCCAGAGATGGCCTGCACCTGTCACCCTTGGGATTCCGGATACTGGCTAAGGCTCTTGCCATCCCTATAGTGCCATTTTTAGGCAAGGTTCAAATGACAAATTCACCACCGTAACAGGTACAAGCAAGCAAAATCTGAGGATAATGCTATTCAATGCTAGAAGTCTAAACCTCAAAATGCACTCATTCAAGGCACATCTTAAAATGGAGAACATCGACGTCTGTGCAGTGACAGAGACCTGGTTCAAGACTCCAGCTAGCACCCCTGCATTACCAGGCTATAATTCATACTAGACCTTTCGGACACCTAACCTGGATCGAAACACTAAAGGTGGAGGGTTGTCCATATTCATTAAGGATAGCCACACCTCCAGGCTAGTTGCTCAACATAATGCAGCCGAGATTATCCAAGTGCAACTAACACTGGGCAAGACCGCAATCCAAATTGTAGCTTGCTACAGATCCCTCACCATGCCCCAGGATTCCCACTCCTTATTTCTTGATACACTGGAAAATATTAGGGTACAGCCTGACACCCTAATAATGGGCAATTTCAACTACCCCACCATTAACTGGGAAAACTACTCATGTACCAACTCTTTTGCTCAACGTTTTTTGGAATTCATAAATTCCAGTGCCTTGGATCAACTTATCCACACCCCCACCAGGGGCAGTAATAGCCTAGACGTGGTCATTACCAACATGTGTGATCGGTGTTCCACACCAGAGGTCAATTCCTCTTTGGTCAGATCCGACCACAAGCTAATCACCCTAGACATCCACATCCCGCCCCACCCCCCATTAGGGAAACCACTGTAAAAAATGTCTCCAAAGCCAACGTCATGCTTCTTAAGACAGAAGTGGCAAACTTCACGACACACATCCGAATGGACAATAGAGGTACGACTGCTGAATCCTCCACTAATGCCCTTTATAAGCACTTACACAAGTGCATGGATCGTGCTATTCCTAACAGAACCAAGATGCTATCCTCCAAAAAAAAAGGAAGTCAGTCTGGTGGTCCCCTGCCATAAACTCTACAACAGAAGAAAGAAACTGCTGCAAAAAAAGAGTAAAATCCCATGACTGGAGGAACTCCCTTGTCAGCCTCAGTAAGAAACTGAGATCCCTCATAAAATCCTCCAAAGCTAGTTAAGAAAACAAAATCACCACTGTTTCTAAAGACAACCACAAAGCATTCTATAGCTATGTCAAGAAACTCAATGGCAACACTTAGATCTGCTCTTAGTTACAGCACAATGGCACTAAATATACAGAACCAACTGATATTGTCAACATCCTGGCAGATAGATTCAGTGCTAAGTTTACCCCCCTCTCACCCCCTAAAGGGCCCATCTCTATACCGGAAGAATGCCAAATCCCTGTAATCACAGCTACACAGGTAAAAGCTATACACTCCAAAGCTAAGAACACAGCATCCATGGGACCTGACAGCATCCCAGGCTGCGTTCTACATGAACTACAGAATGAACTGGCACCCCACCTAAGTACCATGTTCAATCATAACCTCACCTCAGGCTTTGTGCCCACTGAATGGCACACAGTGATGGTTAATCCCACTCCACAAAGGGGGATCCACCACGGACCCAGGGAACTACCACCCCATTAGCCTGATGAGCCTGATCTGCAAGGCCATGGAACTTATAAACAAAGACATTGGTAAGCTCCAAACTCTGGACCCCAACCAGTTCAGGTTTGTAAAAGGCAGATCATGTCTCCTAAACCTGATAGACTTCTTTGAAGCAGTCACCAAAGCCGTAGATGAGGGTAAGGTAGTTCACACAGCCTATCTAGATCTCACCAAGGCTTTCAACACCATCCCCCACTCTGGAATTATAGATAAACTCACTAAACTAGGTATAAATCCCTACATCACAAGATGGGTTGCCAGCTGGCTCACTGACAGAACCCACACTGTGAAAGTAGCAGACTCCAAATCCGACTTCAGACCAGTGACAAGTGGAGTACCACAGGGTTCAGTCCTGGGTACTCTCCTGTTTGATATCTACTTCTCTTAAGTACAGGCTAGCACAGAAGGTCTTTGGCTAATGAAGTTCGCAGATGACTGGAAACTAGGAGCCATAATAGAAACTCCTAACGATGTGGACATCTACAAAAGGGCCTCACTGAGACAGATGGCTGGTGTCAAAGCCAAAGCCTCAAGCTCAATGCCAAAAAGTGCATTGTCATCCCTTTTGGTAAAAACTCTGTACCCGTGAACTACCACATAGGCAGTAGTCTACATAACACCAAAAGTGTGATGAAACCTTGGGACACAGGTGGACAGTAGTCTCTCCTTTGATAATCACATCGCCACAGTAGTCAGGAAATCCTTCTAAGTGGCACACCTCATCACAAAAGGTTTCTCATCCAGGAAAAAAGAGGTAATTGTTCCTCTTAATCATCACTCATTAGACCCATTATAAAGTACAATGCCCCTTTTGGTATGTACCTCACAAGACATCTACAACAACTGGAAAGGCTGCAGAAATACCTCACAAAGAGAATTACAGGCCTCAAACAGATGCCCTATGCAGACTGTCTCAAAAAACTCCATCTTTACTCCATTGCATATCGCCTACTCAGAGGCGATCTGTGCCAAACATACAAAGCTATGTCAAACCCAGAGCTGCTGGACTTGCTCCACTTACAGAAATCTCAGTCCCTCCATGCTACATGCTCTAGGGACCTAAACCTTGTCACCACAACAAACAGAACATGCTGGAGGGATAGATTCCTGTTCCAGAGGTTTCCCATATTCTGGAACAAACTACCTATCTATATCAAACAAAGCTTCTCCTCAGCACTCTTCTAGAAAAATCTTGATGATTGGATGGGAAATAGGAAATTCACCCTGGGGATCACTTCTGTAGCTTTGCTCGACAGGGGCACAGGAAAATAATTTTCTGGGGTGATGAAAGCCAGGGTACCTTTTTGGCTAGGCTTATATAGGCCCTAGGGCCAATAGCCTAGTACCTACCTATGTACCTATTTGACTGTAGTCAGATTTGAACATGCAGATTTGGTTTTCTTAAGCCTTTTGTTGTTTTTGTTTAGACCCTTTATTTCTACCTTTTACACAATGCAATCTTTTAGTCAGTCAAGGTATGGAGTATACCTCTTATCGTCTATATTTTGCCATAGGCTGTCTTGCTTCAGAGAGATAAGAATCATAGATTCACTGTAGTTCCCGGTGAAAAGACACAAAGGTTACATGTTCTAGTTCTAAGTCCTAAATAAAACATGATGTATATATGTAACATAATCATGTCACCTGACTTAAAGCGCATAAAAATCTTGTTATGCTTTTCTTTTATCAGAAAAATATATGCGTCTAAGAGTTTGACCCATTTGTTCAGGTCTTGGGAACTTTGGACAGTGACCTAACTTTTGACTAACTTGTGTTGTTTGTCTTTCGGCTTTTCCCGGTTAGGGGTCGCCACAGCAGAACTCCAGTCCGCTAATGATTGGCAGTAAACTTTTATGAACGCTGAGGTGGCAGTTGGACGTCCAACCTTCAACAAAGGCTCGCCCATTTACGCATGTCTTTCAAATGTCCATCCAACCATGGGGAGGACATGCAGATTCCACACAGAAAGCACTCCCCGCACTCCAGCCGAGAATCGAACGGGAGAACCTCTTGCTGTGAGACAACAACGCTACCACTGCACCACCATGGATTTTTTGACCAACGTGTATGGTTGTAAAAAAATCCGCCTATCCACAGCTTATAAACAAATGGATTGTGTCTAGACCTAGAGATGTCAGTTTCTCTTTACTCAGCCTTCATTAGGCCAGTTATTGAATATAATGCCCCCTTTGTCATGTATCTGTCCAGACACATGCAACAACAGGAAAGCCCACATAGATTCCTTACTAAAACGATACAAGGCCTAAACACCATGTTATACATGGACAGGTTCAAAGCCCTGTCACTATACTCGCTATCTTACAGACTAAGTCATAACCTGAGTCGGGCATGCAAGGCATTCTCCAACCTATTACTGATAGATTTACTGCATATCTGCAAGTCAAATCACATCAGAAATACTCAATCTAGGAATCTAAACCTGTTTTGCAACATTAACAGAATGGTTTGGAAGGACAGGTGTATCTCACAGAGGATAAAGCTGCTTGTGGAACAGACTTACCATCCATATAAAACAAAGTTCATTCCTGTCAATATTAAAGCACAACTTAAATCTATGGATAGGAAATGGAACATTTTACTCATGACTGTTCCCCTGCACTACTAATGGATACTTTATCCCTTGCATGGCTTCTCTCAAATTATCTATGGTATGATTCCAGTTATGCTCATTAGGGGCTAATGTATAATTATCAGCCATGGGATGGGTAAGGCCAGTCTATAACCAAATGGGATAGTTTATTTCAAGCACAAATAGGGAAATGTGCTAGTCTTAAAATGGCCTGCAAGGGCAGCTAGCCTAGTACTTACCTGTTAGCTATATTATAACTTTGTAACAACTTCACAGCTTCTTAACGGCTGAGCATATAATACATATTCCATGAGGGGCAGCAAAATTCAGGGAGAAGTGTTCTTCTATTGACTGGATATAATGACCAAAGGTCATTCTCCAACAGTCCTCTCCTGTAAGTTACTTTCTGATCTGTATATATGTAGTAATATGATGGATGAAAAAAACACACAATAGATGTTTAATTATCTAGGGAATCATATGATTAATTATAAATTGTTTGCTGAATGCAGCTATCTGTCATTTTCCAAAGCTAATTGTTTGTTACCAGTATCATCTCTAGATACAAACCACAGTGAGAGTGTCATTACCTACTGCTGCATGACGTGATGGACTCAGCTGGTTATAGAACTGTAGGATGCAAGATTTCACCATGTCAACCTTGCAGAAAAAAAAAATTAAAATCGTTTCATAAAGGGCACTAAAGCAGGATTCAAAGACCTGTGAACTGACTAACAGTCTCTTAATAACTTAGTCATTTATTCTTGCTATGGACTTGTTTACTTCTGTGCTTTAATGTCATGTTAGACACAGCATGTCCAGTATAGAGCTCTGTGTAAGAGTTCTGTACTCCTTCACAGCACGCAGGAAACTATCAATTCTGATCTACATCACTTTTGTGGCTGCTTGATTTTTCAACTTAAAAAGAATTATCAACTCTGAACCACATTTCTTTTTCCTCTTGAAGAGAATGTGGTGAATAAGCCAAATATATCTTGACTTTTTCAACAGTTTTAAAGAAAATAGCACATGAAAAGAAATGTACTGAAGCAGGTATCCCTGCTGTCAATCCTTCTGCTCCTCTCTCCACAAGCACATACACACATGCATACCTGAATGCACAAATACACACCAAAATTATTAATGGTACTGTAGGTGCCAAATCTCCCATTGTCAGTGTGTCAGCTTTCCAACTCTCTGAAAATAGTGGGATAGAGAGCAATTTGCCAATGTCCAGAAATAAAGGCACTAGTCATGTTGCTTGAAGGTTGTACTTTAAAACACCATTTTACTGATTTAAGGTTCATTAAACCAGAGGAGAAAAATGCTAGAAGGGATGTTTCTCTGAAAGCAGCACTTTTATATGGAGATCTCAGCAGAAAGGAAACTGTGTGTATGTGTGGGGGGTGAGGTATAGTCATCTTAAAAATGGATCTAATTCATTCTTAGCAGAGCTTTTCCCTAAAAAATATAAATAATTAAAATAGCATTAAAAATTATCAGCTTTTTTTTTCTTTTTGTAGTATGTTTGTTTTAGAAAAAAAAAAGCTGCAGGAAAAATTTCATTGAACTACTATTCGTATTCTCAGAATGATACTTTAAGAACTGCTTTCTATTTGAAATAAAGGACTGCTCTTGCAGAAGCTGCATTTGTCTTTTTTTTTTTTGTTTCATCTTCTTTTGAAGTGTGTATTCTTCTCCTTGCATCTCTTTGACACTGGTACTTTCTCAACCCCATGCTACATACAATAAAGAAAATGAGGGCATAAAATCCGATGCTGGCAATTACGCAATCTAAAAACTCATCTAGGACTGAGGTTAGAGAAACTACCCCATTATTATTAAACTGCAGCTCTGGTTTTCCACTGTCAATTAAAATATTGTCACATTGTTTATGAAAAACCATCCTTCACAATGGAATTGCATAAGTTGAATGTTATAGTTTGAAAATAGTAGAATACATACGGATATGCAAAGTTGCATGGGGATATGAGGCAGTTTCTTTGCCTGACAAAGAAAACATCCATGGGACAGTTATGTTTTAATACAATTAGATATTCAGTTTTACTGCCCTGTTTCAGATATTCTTGTTTTAATCATATATACTATAGCTGTTTAGAGGATATAGCCGTAAGATGATAATGCTTAAAATCAGTGGCGGCTGGTGACTTCAAATTAAAGGAGGGCTGCAGGAGACAGCTGAATGGGTGTGGCCAAATGGGAGGGGTGTGGCCAACTAGAAATGGGTGGAGCTATGCTCAAAACCACAACAACTGGAACTTTAATTAAATACACTGCCCTGGGTGCTAAACAGTCATTATGAGAATCCAATCAAGACAAAATGAAGTGTAGAAGAAAAAATATTTCAATGCATTGGCTACATGACAACTTACTTAATATCCAGATGGAAACAGGTTCTGAGGCATGAAAAAATAAATTACTTTTTAAATACAATACTGGAATGCCAGTCAAAATCAAGTATAAAAAAACAAGCAGCACTCAACTCAAACCACTACTCCTTGCACTGCACTTCTAATTATAATTTATATTCAGCTTTATAAAATTACCAAGTAACATGCTGAAAGTAGCAATCTCTGTGATAAACCCCACTTGTAAAAATGTTTCTAATCCAAAAAAGACCTGCTGCCTGACAACTATCTACTTGTTTCATGGGGAAGACATGATCAAAATAAAAAATGAACAGCAAACAAGAAACAAGCTCAAGATAAATTGCTTAAAGGATTCCTGCACAAGTTATGAACCACAGATGATAGATTGGCATTCTGTTTAGTTTACGGGTAAAGCCTGCAAAGATGACTGCAAGTCTCCAACAAATGTAATGAGCTTCTGAAAATACTGTAATCCTGCCCTTTTATTACAAATACTGTCATATGCATTTCAATACCCAAGGCTTATACATTATCTAGTTATGTAAATATTCTCTGCATGGCAACAACGAAAAGGCTTTCAGTGCTGGTAATTCTTTAACAGTATGCTTATTAAAGCTTACTTGCATCTTACAATCTCCGACAAGCTCACCTGATGGTCATTAAATCATTGCTACTTAAACAGAGCAACAGGGCACTGTGACAGCATGCATTTCCTCAATAATAAGAAGCATAAATCAACAGTATAAAAATATGACAGAAAACCAGAACATTCTGCAAAATCAAGGACAGATGAAAAGCCACGGTCGTACTTGTGGTCTACCTTGGATGGGGGAATACTCTGCACACTTACACTGCATAACTGCTCCTTGCCTTCTTTGGACACATCCAGAGCCACTACAATGGGGAGTGGGGTGCAACAAGTATGTCACAATTTGAAATGTCTCTGGCTGACAGTGATGGCTCTGACAATCATACCTCTCAACTTCAGAGCAAGAAATCTGGACAAAGCCATACATAGAACTAGAAGTGGGACACAGGCCCAAAAATAAGGCCAATTTTTAAATATTGCTCTTATTAACTTAGATAATAGAACAGCAGCAGGTCTTGCATTAGTACGAATTTTCTGAAGGGTATGAAATCTGAAACTCAAATGTATGCCATTATTTTCTAACTTCAGTCTTTAATGACTTGCCACTAATTTGCCAGAAAACCACAATTTTATGAAAAACAGACCAAAAATGTGATGCAAAAATATAAAGTTGCCACACAATACAGCTGGGAGCCTGTCAAAAAAGGGACACCTTTTCAATATTAACACTGTTAACTTGAGCAGCTAACAAAATAAGAGCATCTACATGCATTTCTGAAATAAAAGTAATCTATAACTCTGATCATTACAGTTATATATAATTGTAAACCCTCCACGTTTTCTTCCAAAATTGCCATTTTGAGGAGGGATTATTAGGGGAGAGCAACATTTTGAGCCAAAATTGGGGACAGTTGAGAGTTTTGGATATTCCTAATTCTACAAAGTGATTTGCACGTACCTCTCAACCTCTTAATGCAGGAAATGTGGACAAGGCCAAATATATTGGGGGAACATACAAACACTACTGAAAATTGCCCTTGTATAAACTTAAGACAGTTGATAGAATAATAGGTCTTGCATTAGCATACATTTTTCTGAAGGTTATGATGTCTGAAACTCAATGTCTGTCATTTAGTGACTTCATTCCTAAATGATTTGCTAGAAAACCACAAATTTAAGAAGCAAATATCTATTCATTCTGCAAAAATATGGACAACTGAGAGGTATAGTTCAACCAGGGCTGTCTGAGTTTGCTACCCTTCCCCCCTCACAAAATCATGGTCGAATTGAGCCTCCCCCATGCAGCCATTCCAATGTCCCATTCCTTGGTTATTTTGCCCCATTTACCATAAACACTGTAATGTGCATACTGCTTTACTTCTGCGATGATTTAGATTTCATTTGAAAGTTTTATTTTGCATTTTACAGCACAAACCCTAATAGATATTTGTTAAACAAAGCAATGCAGTCTCACAGTGAAAATAGACTTAGTGTTAAACCTTCTCTGCCCTTGAAACTCACATGCATTGAAACCCGCAGTCAATGAAAATACATTTTGCCAGTGGCAGATAAAGATTTACTTTGGGCTGTTTTCAAAATCATAGGCCCCTTGAACATGAAACATACACATGCTCTTTGATACACCTTCCTGACTGTATTACATTATATTCCTTGTACAATACAGTACAGTTATTAGAGGACATTTTAAATTTATTGTTTTGAACATTTTTCCAGTAAACAATGAAACAAAATGCATGCACCAATGACAAAACTGCCCAATTCAGAACATTTCCATCATAAAAAGTCTACTCAACCTTCTAAAGTCCACCAATATCAGTAAATATGCACAATCTCTGAAGTAGTAAAATCCACATTAAAGAAATCTGTAACTAATAAAGAGGTTTCTGCCAGCAAACAACTTTATATGTCATTGTTTCATCTACAAATAAAGTGCCTGTTGCCCTTGAAGAATAAATTGCCTATGTTGCATGCATTAAAAAAATGATAAGCTAGTAATACCGCAATAGGGAATGGATGGCAAACTGATAACAGGTTATAGTTACTAGGTATCTTCACCAAAAAGGACTGCAGCATCCACCCCCTTTACAACACAGTACAGTATCAGCAATGCATCTACCTACTGTGGGATTAGAACCCACAGCCTTCTGCATCAAAAGCAAGTACACTACCTGTTGTACTATTAACAATGCAAGCAGATTTAGCATAAGCAGCACTAAACTTTTGTTCCCCTGCAGCTCTCAGCTCCTTGTAAAATCTACTCGATACTCAGCTGTATCTCTGAACTTTGCAGGACAAGAAATCTGGAAAAAGCCAAAATGTATTGCGGGGGGACAAAAGGCCAAAAAACAGGGACACATTTTAAACATTGCTTGTATAATGTTGGAAAGTTGCTAGAATCAAATGCTGTGTTACCACCATACATTTCACTGCCACGTCTTGAACCCAGGGGACCCTGTGCAAGACGGTCAGAGAAACATACCACTATGCCAAATCAGCTGAAACAGAGGAAGACAAACTTAAATGGCTATCATTTAGTGAATTCAGATCTCACCATAGCCGTCAACCTCTTAGCAGAAAACACCTGAGAAAAGCCAATAATGTGGGAATACAGCTGAGAAACATATTCAGTGAATTCAGTTCTTACCATAGCTTTCAACCTCTTAGTGAAAAACATGTGGACAAAGCCAGTAATGGGGGGAATACAGCCCCCAAACATTCAGTGAATTCAGTTCTCACCATAGCTCTCAATCTTAGCACAAAATACCTGGATGAGGCAAATAATGGGGGAATACAGTCCCAAAAATATGGGCAAATTTCAAATATCCATATTATAAACTTAGACAATTGCTAGAATAAAAGGTTTTGCTTTACCATGTACTTTCTGAAGAATATGAAGTCTGAAATTCAAATGCCTGTTATTTTTAAACATTTGTTAACCAGGTAACTAGTCTGACTTGGAACAAAACAAAGCCAATTTTCAGTAGAGCAGGGAGAAACACTCCAGACACATCTTTGTAAGGGATGGGAGGACATGCAGACTCCACACAGAAGGCACCCCAGCCAAGAATCAAACCAGAGAACCTGTAGCTGTTAGGCAACAATGCTACCAGTGCACCACTGCACTACAAACCTTTGCAAGGAAAAATGAAGATACAGAAACCGCAGATTTTATGAGAAACAGAACAAATATGAGGCAAAAATCTGCAATTTTTTTACAAATAGTGGTGGGTAGGGAATTCAGGTCCTTGCCACCTGCATCCAAGGTACAGGGTTCAAGCCCAAGTATCTCTACCCACCAGTATGTCTTAACAGGGCCATTTCACACACACACACTCCACTCTCTGGAATCACTTGAAGCAGCAAACCCGCGCTCGACTTCAACGCTTCCCTGCAAGAGCTTAAAACTCAACTGACCTCTCTCCTGATTGGTACTGCACTCGAATCCCTGCGAGAGCTTAACCTCAACTCTGTCCTGATTGGTCCTGTCTGTGGATCAAGCAGTCCAGACCTCCTCTGTTCTGTGTGGTCATCTACCACACAGATTCCTGGGCATCTGCGGGGCAGAAAATACCTTCCCTGTATCTGGACTGCTGACTCAGGCAGTCAGAGGTCGCATAGATTCCTGGGCATCTGCGGGGCAGTCTGTGTGTCCGCGCATGCGTGGACATTCCGGTACTCGTAAAAAATACATTTTTTTGTTTTTTAATTTTATGTTTCACATTTTTTATTTCTTTTGTTTCTAGGTGGGAGGGCTGCAGTCCTATGGCATGAGCCGGCCCTGCTTAAAGTTTATTATGTTGTAGTTTCTCCCCACATTTGTATGAGGACTCTTTCAGAACACTGGTTTCCTCCCACATCCCAAAAATATGGTGCTTGATTGGTTGCACTAAAATTCTGGGTCACGGCAGAAAATGGTTTAAGGATGAGTTCACTTAACTAATTAAGAAAACACATTACAAATTAAACTGAGTGTGTATTAATGCGCTTATATTTAATTTGTAAACACTTGCTCACAGACCCAGTTCCAGCATTAAAAAACTTAAACAGATTCCTGGGCCTGCTGGGTAGTGTAACATTATTTAATTATTAAGCAATTAAAGAAATATTTTGCATTTTTTCTTCAAGGATGTACTGTATGTGGACTGGAACTGCTGCTTTCCCTTGGGAGATGAGCGTTCTAGGTACTTGGTGTCTGTGTGTGCATGTAAACTGCCCTAGTTAGGAGTGGCAGGTTAATTGGCTTACTCAGGCTCAAACCCTGTACCTACTTCTGGTTTGATTTCCATTCTTGCTTGATGCCATTTTGTTTCTGCTAGACTAAGCAGGGAAGTCATCTAATTTGTTTGTGTCTTGTGTGGTCAGCAGATATGTATGTAGTCCCATGATTGCAGATCCATAGATGTAATCAATTTCAAGGAGGCCCATACCCCCTTGGGAACAGGGAATGTATAATCTTAGCATGCACTGATTTTTATAAATTATTTGATGAGCAGTTTTCCTGTCTAATCTATCCAACACCTTTTGGGGCCAATCAATCACTTCAAAACTGTAAGTTAGGACAGGAAGAGCAAACTGGTTTATAGTTTGAACTTTGTTCCTAGATATCAACACTGTTTTCAGAATTAATTTAAGTCTTCTAAAATATTCCTTACTAAGTTTTATTCATATTTGTTCATGTTTTATTATTGATCCTTTAACATTTCCCAAATATTTATACACTTCCTCTTGCTCAAGTTTTTATATCACATTCTTGTCCCAAACTGATGTTTTCTTGGTGCTGCAGCTTGACTGGTTTATGGGTTTATTTTGCACATTTATCAAGACCAAATGACATTTTTATATCATCTGAAAAAGTTTTGACTACTTGCAGTTGTGCCTTCAGTTCCACATCTGATGAGCTGTACAGTTTAAAATCATCTGCAAAGAGAAGAAGAGAAGTCTTTACATTTTGTTGATTTCTGGGAGGCAAATTATAGCCATGACATAATCTGTTAAGCAGACAGCTTAATGGGTTAAGGGCAAGGCAAAAGAGCAGTGGTGACAGAGTCATCCTGAAAATATCCCCTTTGAATTTTTATCCCTGGAATAATAATTTGTCCTTTATCATGGCTTAACTGCAGTGAGGTTTGCCACTGTTTCATGGTCGCTGTGATGTAATTCACCAATTTAGAATGTATCTTATATATTTTTAAGCACTGTTTTATCCATGAATGTAGGATAATGTCAAATGCTTTTTTGTAGTTTATCCATGCAATACTTAAATACTTCCCCTTTTTACAGTTCTCCACTCTGACTTTAGCAACAATTAATCTTTTGTTCCATATGACTTTTTTTATTGCCCTTTTGTTCTTTTGCCATAATTGAGGTTTCCTCTAAATTACTATAAACTCCTGTCGGCCTCATTTCCAGTGTATAGTTTATATGTCGTCGGAAGGCAAGTTTTTGATCTATAGTTTTTAGGGTAGTTTGCAGGTTCACTCTTAAGTAGGAGCATTGTTTTTCCTGTTGTTAGCCAGGCTAATGTCTGTTCGGGATGTACATATAAATAGTGCTTACTCATGGCTAAATCTTTGTGCAAAGATATTAATACTTTTAGCCAGAAGTTAGATTCTGCATCTGGGTGTGAGTTTTCCAGTTAGAGGCTTTTCTTGACTTTGTTTCAATCTCTCTGGCCATTACTTCAAACCATTTCATATCATGTATGTTTTAACTTCTTATTCTTTCTTTTACTTCTTCTATCCATTTAGCATCTTTATGTTCCACAGGATCTTCATAAATATTTCTCCAAAATGTAACTATTTCTTCTTTTTTGGTGGTCTTTCAGTTCCTTTTACCTTGTTTCCAAATTCTCTATAAAACGTTTTGGGTCATTAATAAGTAGCTTATTTTGTACTTTTCCTTTATATTTATCTGTGTATCTTTTTTTTGTGTCTGTGCTATTTTTCATTTAGTATTCGCGATAGTGCATGATAAATCCTGATCTGTTATAATACTGTGCATTGCTTTTATCATGTATAGCTTTCTCAGAATTTTTGTTAATCTATTCCCTCTTCTATGCTCCTGTCTTAATTGCTTTATAGTTTTCTCTGTTCAATACTTCCATGATGGCATTCGATTTCTCCCCGTCCTTTCCCTTACTACCCTGTGTTCTTGCAGTAGGACTTTATCTGTTATTAATTTGGCTGCAGAGTAATGTATCTTATCTACTTCTGTTCTATTGCATGATCTCTATGGACAGTCCTAATTACTGTGTTCATTTGTTTTATCAAACTTCTAACTTCTTGGGTTTTATTGACCTTCTGCAGTCTATTTCTTTCATTGATCTTAATATGTCAATCCATCTCTACTAAATCAAGCAACTCTTCTCTTAGATCATTTTCTTCTAAACTAGCATCCCCCTAGTGTATTGCTTGCTTTGAGCTCATATAATATTCTCTTGTAGGGAATATACAATACGATTAGTGTCCTGGGCTTATCACCATCAGTGCAGCATGTCATGACAGATTTTGAGATAGCAGGGAATAAAAGTCTGCAGAAAAATTTTAATGGTGCTCCAAGTAAGGGGTGTCTACTTGATTTTGGGCAGAACATTTGGCACAAGGTGCAGCAAATGATATTTGCTACTGTATACAGACAAAGTAGACATTTTCAGTTGTGTGTTGAGTTGCCCTAGCTTTCTTAAGTGAGAATGAGGTATATTCAGCATTCATCGAACTTGGTCGGCAATTCTCACCTGAGGGTGTAGAACTCCTGCAATAGGAATGGTATCTGCTATGGAAACCAAGGAAAATTGCATCTAAGGTGACAATAACATGCAGATTTCCACCTCTCTTCCCTGTAAACTGCAGTACACTAAATGATCTCTGTTTGCCTTGCACTCATACCAAAGTTGTAGCATGGCATAGATAAATAAGCTGCTTGTTTGGCAGGCATATTTCTGATCTAAGATCATATTTCTGATCTAAGATCTAGCCGTGGTTGTACAGTGGTTAGCATTATTGCCTCACAGCAAGAGGTTCTCCCGTTCGATTCTCGGCTGGAGCACCTTCTGTGTGGAGTCTGCATGTCCTCCCCGCAGTCAAATGACGTTTAAAGACATACATGTAGGTGCTTGCATGAATGGGTGTGCCTTCCTTGAAGGTTGGGCATCAGGCTGGCAACTTGGCACGGTAAAAATTTACTGCCAATCATTAGCGGACCAGAGTTCTGCTGTGGTGACCCCTAACCGGGAAAAGCCGAAAGACATTTCTGATCTAAGATCTGTAATGTGTATTGTGGTCAGGAAACAGACTCATTGTGAGGAAGTGGGTCTTAGGCTATCTACTGCTGTTGCACTTTCTCCAGCAAGAACCACCATCAGGAAGAGGCATGTCAAGTTCTGTTAAATGCTAGACCACAGGGATGCATATACTGTTCAGGTGTTTTTGACAGCCATCTCTCTACTGCTTAAAGTATAGAGTTGGATTGTAAATGTACCTTAGGCAATAGGTTCTGACACACTATATTCACATATAGAGGTTTGTTTCAAGTCAGTGAGTCACTTCTGTTATTTTTGCCCCAATTCCCTTCCCAGAGTTAGTAGAGTACACATAAAAGGATGATGTGTTTGATGAATTGCTTTCCTTATAGTTACCTTCTTCACAGTTTAGTTGTTTTTGTTTAGCGGAATTTCAGGGAACACAGTTTCTTTTCATGCATTTCTTGCAGGTGGTGTTAAAGCACCAGCATGCCGTAGCGACACCAGTTCCTATAATCGGCATTTTGTGTTTTACTTTCCTTTCTTGTGCATTTGTGAGTTGCTGCATTTGACATTTATTTTTGAGATTGTGTGTGTCTGTCAATGGATACTTTGGGATTTTGAATGTGTTCCACTTTTCAGTTAAAATTGGACCTGCCTTACTAGATTGAGCCTTCACTCTTTCAGAGGTTCCTCAGGGATCAGTTCATGCAGCTATATTATTCTTTATTTTTATAAATAAATTGCTACTTGACCTACCTCATGTACAACTCCTCCTTTATGCTGATATAGATCCAACCCTTCTCACATCATCCAAAATGAACTTTATTCTGACTTCTACAACTAAACAAATGGCTTTGTTCTAAAAAAAAAACTGACTATTCTTCTAGCTCTAACAATATCACAGACCTAGACAATGGCCTAATTGAATCTACAATTGATTCCTTGGCATTTGACTTGACAAGTCCCTCCTCTTTCAAGTCTACATTCAGAAAGTCAGATCCAAGATCAACTACCTCCTCTTCTAGGCCAAAAAGACATGTCATTTTCTCTACCTACCTGCTAGAGCTGCCTTAGGCAAAATATGGCTAACCTCTATTTGTAGACCAAACCAAATACACGCAAGAGAGACAGGGTGCACGGATTAAACCATAAATATGAAATCCAAAAGAAAGAAATCCAGCACCAGGAGAAGTTTCAAAATAAATATTTAAATATATTTATTGTAGCAAACCCAAAAATCCATAAGCAGCAAACCGGTTTCGGCTGAGTAATAGCCTTCTTCAGTGCATTAGTGTATAGAGACAGGTCTACATACTTATATCGGTATAGAGACAATAAAATTACTTACAATCCTCCATTAATTGGTTAAGCAACTAAACAAATTAACTTAACTCATTTAGGCCAGGATTGAATAGTGCACCAAGCCTAATAATCCATCCTGACTCCTTTTTGTTTAAAATAGAGTGCCATCCTGATTTACATGTTTTATTACATTGAATTCTGTCAATTATGGTAAATGTAAACTTAGCAGTTTTGTGTTTCAAAGTATGTTTATATAGGGCATTGGATAACCTTTTGTTCTTGATGTCTCTTAAATGTTCACTAATTCTGAATCTAAAAGGTCTTGATGTTTGTCCTACGTAGAAGGCAGAGCAGAAGCAGGTGGCTAAATAAATTACCCAATCGCTACTGCAGTTCCCAAAACATCTTATGTCATAGACTCTTGATGTATTTAGCTAGTGAATTCCTTTGTTTTGACTATATATTTATAAGCACTACAATGACCACCGGCTATACAGCCTGACAATCTGTCTCCAAACAATGTAGTTTGATGGGCTCAGTATGATGTTTGTAATGGGTAAAATGTGAGTTGATGG